>NC_091469.1:479556699-479611932 GCF_036971445.1 Narcine bancroftii | reverse complement strand
TGAGTTTCTCCAACGATGTGCTTTAACTTCACCTTACACTGTTTAACCAGCTGAGTGTCGCCATCGTGGTGTTTTAACTTCACCTTACACTGTTTAACCAGCAGTATCTCCATTGTAGCGTTTTAACTTCACTTTACAGTGTTTAACCAGCCTAATTTCTCCATCGTGGTGGTTTAATTTCACCTGACACTGTTCATGAAGTTGAGTTTCTTCATCATTGTGTTTTAACTTCACCTTACACTGTTTAACCAGCTTAGTTTCTCCATCATTCTGTTTTTAGTTCACCTTACGCTGTTTAACCAGCTCATAAATACAGTGCCCTCATCAAGACGGGAGTGCTCGGCCTGAGATTTTCCGCATTCCTGGTTCCGCTGCTGCAGGCGGCAAGGAGCGCAGGGGTCAGAGTGGCTGTCGTTGCTTCCTGCCTTCAACTCAGTGCCTGTGCTGGGCGGTTCCAAGCCTGCTGCAGGACACCCCTCCCACAGTATCATTCTTCCACCCCCCCCCACCCGTACTACTTGACATTTGAACTCTGACCTCCACTAATCCATTCCAGCCTCGGGGATTTATGGATGCTTGCCAGAAAATTCCATGAACTGCTCCTTCAGTTTATCCCCGGAGCCCGTCACCTCCAGGACCAGGTCATTAGAGCAAACCAAGCAACTGACACAACCCCCACCCTGCACACACATAACCCGAAACAAGGGGCTCCCAATGTCCTGCGTGGTTGCTGCTCTAATCCTTTCTCCTCGGCTTCTCCACAAAGCAGTTAATCACCAATTAGGTCACAGCATTTGCTTCTCAAGCCATTTGAGCTGCAGTCAAGGAATAGGGAGATGAAATATAAGAGGCATTGGACTCCGGTGGTTAGGCCTGCTTGACCATGCAGTAAGATCAGGGCTGGCCTTCTGCTACACCACCACTCACCCTCAATTCCCCTCACTATCAGTCCGATTACTGGGATGGCAGCAGTTTGTTTTCAGATTTATTGTCAGAGGACATACATGACATCACATACAGCCTTGAGGTTCCTTTTCCTGTGGGCGAGGCAGAATTACCACTTATTGGGAGTTCAAAAATAAAACTGTACATGTGTAAACATATAACGAATGTAATCAAACTGACTGCGCAATACTGAACGACGTGCTCAATTGCGGTGAGGGTTTTGCCTGTGACGTCCTGAGCTGTGTCCAGTACCTTTTGGAGGGCTTTACGCTCAGGGATATTGGCGTTCCCATACCAGGCCGTGATGCAGCCAGTCAGCACACTTTCCACCACACTCTGTAGAAATTTGCCAGGGTTTCCGATGTCATACCAAACCTCCGTAAACTCCTGAGGAAGTAGAGGCACTGACGTGCTTTCTTCACACTGCCATTGGTGTGTTGGGTCCAGGAAAGATCCTCTGAGATAGTGACTCCTAAGAACTTAAATTTGCTCACCCTCTCCACCTCTGATCCCCTAATGATCACTGGATCGTACACCTCTGGCTTTCCTTTCCTGAAGTCAACAATCAGCTCCTTAGTTTTGGTGATACTGAGTGCAAGAATGTTGCACCATTCAACCAAGTTTACAATCTCCCTCCTGTACGCTGCATACCCTTTCTTTTATACAACCCATCACCGTGGTATCGTCGGCAAATTTGTCATCAGCAAATTTATAGATGGTGTTACTGTTGTACCAAGCCACACTGTAATAGGTGTAAAGTGATTAGAGCAGGGGGCTAAGAATGCAGCCCTATGGTGCTCCAGTACTGATGGAGATAGTGGAGGAGAAGTTCTTACCAATTCTCGCTGATTATGGTCTGGAGGTGAGGACGCTATTACAGCACCAGTGACCCCAGTTCGAATCCAGCGCCGTCTGCAACGAGTTTGTACATTTTCCAGTGACCATGTGGCCTTCCACCGGGTGCTCCGGTTTCCTCCCACCCTCCAAAAGCACAAGGTTAATTGGATGGCACAGATTTCACGTCCCAGAATCAGCTTCTACCGTGTTGCAAAATAAAATTTACGAAAAAAATAAGACTGATGCAGGAATTTAAAAGGACAAGAGGAAATCTCATTCGGAGAAATAAAATTCTGCAGGACTGGGCATGCTCGACACAAGAATGTTCCCGATACTGGGGAAGCCCTGAACAAGGGGTCACAGTCTAAGGATAAGAGGGGAACCATTTCGGATGGAGATGAGGAGAAACATCTTAACTCCGAGAGTGGAACTCCCTGCCACAAAGCTGTTGAGCCCAGTACATCCGAAAAATTCAAAACGCAATTGAACACCTAATATTCCATCTGAGCTCTCTCTGACCAGACAGCATTAACATCGACCTCTCCAGTTGAAACCCTCCCCCGGGTATCTCTCTCTCTCTCTCTCCGTTGCTCCAGCTCCCTCTCCTCCCACCCCGCCCCCCCACCTTCCATCTCCATTCCCCTCCCCCTAACACCTCGGTGTTTTTGTTCTTCCACCTGTATCCACCCATAACTTCTTACCCTGTGTTACCCCCCACCCCCCCCCCCCCTTCTCATTCAGACATCTGCCTGGCTTTTTTCCTCATTTCGTTGTTTTACAATAGAATAGATTGTTTGGACACTCCCTTTAATAAATATTGGAAAGTTTAACAAAATTTTGTTATCAAATTCGTCCTTTACAATAAGTGCCACTCGACCTACGATTTATAACAGCAGCAAGACTAATCTTTCCATTGCGTAAATTTTAATTGCGAAAACGTTGGTGTGCAATTCAGTCAAATAGTGTAAAAATCTACAATTGACCCAGTCCAACTCAATTCGCCTGCCTGTTTTACACTCATTCCTCGACGGAAGGCCCAGGCCCAGTTGCCCTCAGCTTCCTGTGGACGCTACATGACCTGCCGAATTTCTCCAGCTTGTTTGTGCACTGCACTCTCTTCTGCCTCTCCTACACGGTGACTGGCAAAGACTTAAGTGTTTCCTAGAGCTGCATAAAAGTTGCAAGGACTTCATTGGTACGAGGGCTCAACTCTGACGTCGAAAATAAAAGGTCCAAAGGCAGAAAATCAACCTTTAACCAAGAGAACAAACGTTAACTGTGCAGTCTTTACATTTTTCGCCTGATTTGCTATCAGGCGTCCTGGCTAACATTGCATCAGCATCCTGCTTGGCTGTGGGATCTGCAAACAAGTGGAGACCAAGAGCCAAGGAGGGCCTTGATGATAAACAGCCGCGATCACCCCAGTCACGGCCTGTTCTCACTGCTACCTTCCGGCAGAAAGCAGAAGGTGCAGGAGCCTGAAGACCAACACCCAGCGTCGGCAGGCAATGCCCCCAACCGAGGTCTTGTGCCCGCCCCCAACCACGCACGGTGATGCACCCACCCGCAGGCCAGGTTTTTAGCACAAAATCCTTCTTGTTTCATACTAAAATTTACTGGTTCTTTAAATGAAATGCATACAGAAATGGGAAAAGAAAAATACTTACACTCGTCCAAAGGGAAGTTGCGTGCAGCATGCTTGCGCACGGGATGTTACACTGTGGCGCCACATTTAACAGGGACAGTGGCACAGCATGGAGGCAGGTAGCACCCGACCCCGCTGCTGAGTGAGTTTCAGTGCAGAAGAGTGTGCCCCCACGTGGCTAACACTCACTCTGGCACCGACCCTGTCAACTTGTCGAGATTCAAGAAACAGTTTCTTTCCAACAGCTTTCAGACTCCTGAACCCACCTATACACTAACGCATAGAACGTTACAGCACAGTCCATGCCCTTTAGCCCACAATGTTGTGCCGACCCATGTAAACAAACTCCACAACAATCTCACCCTTCCCAACCTCACACCCATCACCTTCTATTTGTCCAACATCGATCTTTTTAATCAGAACAAACTATTTATTGGCATGTAATAAAACAGAAATCTAATATAACACCAAACTGCCTTGAGTCTGCCAGTATTTTAGCATTGCCCCTTACAGAGGAATTTAATTTTTATTAAATTTGGACACACAGCACAGTAACAGGCCATTTTGGCCCAAGAGCCTGTGCCGCCCAATTTACACCCCATTAACCTACATCCCCGATACTTTTCGAATGGTGGGGGGAAACCAGAGTCCCCGGGGAAAAGCCACACAGACACGGGGAGAACTTACAAACTCCTTATAGAGAGCGCAGGATTTGAACCCCAGCCAGGCTAGCCGTTACGCCAACCGTCCCGCCCAATTTCTATTTAAGAGAGTCCCGTCACACCCCCCCCCCCCCCCCACCACCCCGAGTGTCCGAGGACTGGCCTCCACCGCTCCTGGAGCCTCACTAGACTCCAATTCAGTTCAAACCATCAGAAACCCAAGCCAAGATCCAAACCAGCCTCCACCACCACCCCCAGCAATGCATTCCAGGCACCCACCACTCTGTGAGTAAAATAAAGACTTACCTCTGACATCCCCCCACAACTTCTCTCCACCCCCACCTTAAACACATTTTCTCTGGTATTGGCCTTTGGGGAAAAAGGTGCTGACTGTCCACCCGATCCAAGCTCCTCTACTCAAACACCTCCTTCATCACTCCAAAGAGAAAAGCCCCAGTTGGCCCTTTCCAAACCCCAAGTTTGGTCCAAGAATCACTGCTCCTTTGCACCAACTGCAATGTGGAATATTTATCTATCTATATTTTTTTTTTGTCCGTGGTGATTTATTCTAATACAGGGCCTGTGGAATTGCAGCCAGTAAGAATTTCAGTACAAGCGTAGCGGGCGCACAGCATGGTATTCCAAACCATTGCCGGTGCGGCTCGCCAGCGGACGCGTGGAGCTGCAGACTGGGCCGCTGTGCATTCACCTGGGCAATGGACCACGCACACGCAGTACTGCGTGCTGAGCAGCGGCACGCTGGACTGCTATGGCTCTTTCCAGAGGGCGCGGGGGCTCCCACCTGGTTTGCTTTAAACCCACCAGCCCCGCAGATTGGTGGCAAGCACATGGTGACGTCATTCCCACCCCCTGCCGTCCCATGGAGCCTGGACCAGGAGGGATGTAAAAGGAGGAGACAAATTCTCATCATACATCATTCTTGCATTAACTGCATTTATGATCCTTTTATCTGTCTCATCAGGGTAATTTTCTACTATTAATGCTGTTATCTCTGTCTGTGTCACGGTTGTTTACAATGAACAATTGATTTGGAGTGGCTGCCACAAGAATTCCGCTAGATCCGTAAATTGTACTCACAATTATGACAATAAACACTCATCTCAGTCTCCAAAATCAAATGGGGGGGGGGGGGGGAGGGAGGGGGAGGGGGGGATAGGGGGAGGGGGGATAGGGGGAGGGGGGATAGGGGGAGGGGGGATAGGGGGAGGGGGGATAGGGGAGGGGGATGGGGGAGGGGGGATAGGGGGAGGGGGGATAGGGGGAGGGGGGATAGGGGGAGGGGGGATAGGGGGAGGGGGGATAGGGGGAGGGGGGATAGGGGGAGGGGGGATAGGGGGAGGGGGGATAGGGGGAGGGGGGATAGGGGGAGGGGGGATAGGGGGAGGGGGGATAGGGGGAGGGGGGATAGGGGGAGGGGGGATAGGGGGAGGGGGGATAGGGGGAGGGGGGATAGGGGGAGGGGGGATAGGGGGAGGGGGGATAGGGGGAGGGGGGATAGGGGGAGGGGGGATAGGGGAGGGGGGATAGGGGAGGGGGGATAGGGGGAGGGGGGATAGGGGGAGAGGGGATAGGGGGAGGGGGGATAGGGGGAGGGGGGATAGGGGGAGGGGGGATAGGGGGAGGGGGGATAGGGGGAGGGGGGATAGGGGGAGGGGGGATAGGGGGAGGGGGGATAGGGGAGGGGGGGATAGGGGGAGGGGGGATAGGGGGAGGGGGGATAGGGGGAGGGGGGATAGGGGGAGGGGGATAGGGGGAGGGGGGATAGGGGGAGGGGGGATAGGGGAGGTAGAAAGACAGAGAAAGAAAGGGAAGGAGGGAGGGGAAATATTCCTCCTTCTACCATCATCTGGAAGGTCAGCTAAATACAGTAAAATTTGGGTGGGGGGGGGGGGTTTGGGGAGAGAGGTGGGAAGGAGTTTGGGCCTTTTTTTTAAATAAAAAGGAAATCAGCATGAAGTGTCATAAAGGGGCTCGAAGGAGTTGGCAAAATCACCGTGCTTGGGTCTGACTGAAGAACAGTCTGTTGTTTCACGGACAGTGGGAGATCAGTCGGTGTTAGAATAAAGCTGGCCGCAAGGAGTTCTTGGCAGTGTTCGACATCTACATCCAACAAGGTTACAGGAAGCTTGCAACTTCATTTCCTCGTTCCCATTCATCTCTTACTTCCATTCTGAATAGAGTCCAATGGGAATCAACATCATGGAGTATAAAAATAAGGTCATGGTGCAGCTTGTCTAAAACTTTGGTTCAGCCACACTTGGTTGTCCCCAGTCCCCAGCGGAAGGTCCAGAGGAAATTTACCTGGACGAGAGGGAATGTGCAGTGGCATCACTAGGGTTGGTGTCATCCAGCATGGTAACTCATGGTGTCCCGTGATTTACCCCCCCACCCCTCCCCGCCCAATGGACCTCCTCCCGTACCAGACTATACAGAATCCTTGTACTAATGTCACTCGTGAATCTTTATTCCCAGATATCACTGGCAATATTGGTGAGATAAACAACTACCAAAATTAAAATTACAGTATCATACACACAGCAGCAACAAAAACAACAGTGCTTGCTTGTAGCATGTGCAGACGTGGCCACGTGATTCAAAGCATCATTGTAATCGGGTAATAATGGCAGCTCTGACCAGAGCCCATTAGAAGGTTGAAAAAGTAAATGAGCATCGAGTTTTAGCCTTGTAGGTGTAGCTGAGCATTTTGAACGGTGGGAGGAAACCAGAGCTCCTGGAGAAAGTCCACGCAGATACAGGGAGAACGTACAAACTCGTTACAGGCAGTGTGGGATTTGAACACCGGTCCCAATCACTGGCGCTGTAAAAGCATTGAGCCAACCGTGCCGCCCCCGTTCTCGCTGCTGCCATCAGGAAAGAGGTGTAGGGGCCATGAGACTCAGACCACCAGGTTCAGGAACAGCTGCTCCCCCTCCACCATCAAACCCCTCAACAACAAACTCAATCAAGGGCTCATTTAAGGACCCTTGCTTGTGCACGTTATTGGGTTTTTTCCCCTCTCTGTATTGCACAGTTTGTTTACATGGATGTGTTGCAAGCAGTTTAGTTTTTTTTTGGCATTACTGAAGGTAATTCTGCCCTGCCTGCCGAATGAATGAATCTCAGGGTTATATGCGATGTCATGTACGTGCTCTGACAATAAATCTGATCGAAGCAAAAAGAAGCCATTCAGAATCAGAAATCGCCTTTCTCCCCCACCCCCTTCCTCTTCTCACTGGGAGTTAAGCCCACTCAGAATTTCCGCCCTGGGGATAAAGAACTGACCATCTACCCGATCTATACCTCCACGGAACTTTTAAGAGCCTCTATCGGGTCACCCATCAGCCTCCGACGCTCCAAACAAAAAACAAAAATCCCAGCCTTTCGTCGATACGTGATGAGACACACAAACGAAAAGGAACAGAAGTAGGTCATTCGACCCCTTGAGTTGGCTCCGCGTACACAATACTAAGTCGTATATTTCAACTTTCGTCCAAGCAAATCAAGAGTCGCCATGAGCATTAGGAGAGGCTAAAGGAGTATTGGCTAACCCAAGCAGCATTGGCGGACCTCTACTGCCCCCTCTCCAAACCTCCGCGTCGCTGCAGGGACAGCGGAAGTGGAGAGGATGGAGTTGGGGTTGTAGTGGGGCAGAGGAGGTGGAGAGGAAGGAATGGGGTTGACGAGGGGCGGGGGACAGTGGAAAAGTACAGAGCTGCCCCAATGTTGGTGCCCAGAGGGTTAAACAGGAGCACTCTTGGTTCAAACAAGCTGGCAAACAGCTCTGTTTCAGTAGCTTGAATCCATGTTAGTTCAGTAAAGTGGCCCCTCCTCCCAGCCCCTCTGTATAGATAAGGAATTCTTTCACCGACAATCCTCCAGTGACTGTGGAAGAAGGGGGGGGGTGGGGGGCGAGAAACAGAAAAGGGAGAGTGCAGATGCAAATCCCAGCCATTAGCATAAAAGGACTGAGGCCGGGCCAGGAATGCACGGGTCCCATTTGCACAGATGTCCTACACAAACACGCACAGTCCAGGGAACTTGCATAGCTGACCTTCTAAAGCTGTCTCACGGGGCAACCAAGTTAATTGAGGCTCGGCTGGAAAGCAGCAACCCATGGTCTCCTCGGACAGATTAACATGCACACGGGAGCTTAAAAGCAAGAGCGTCGTTAACAACCAAGTGGTCCCCCTGCTCATTGTGGGCTGACTCATTCACTGCAACAGGCGTGGGGTCCGTGCCGAAATGTGAGATGGAACTGCATTCTGTCTGTACATAACCCCCCGCCCAATTGACCTACCAACCTCCCCCCCATGAAGGGCGGGAGGAAACCAGAGCCCCTGGGAAGAACCCATGCAGGTACCGGGAAGAACATTAATGGACAGTGGTGGTGCACTCATCTGACTGCCTGCTTGTCTTGCTCCAAACACTTGAACACACTAAAGATATTGCCCTTTACACTTAAATCCTTTAAGCCACCTTCCCCCCCACCCACCCGCCCCACCACTTTAAACACGTTTGACATTTTTACCTCAGAGAAGGACATTCTGTCCGTGACGTCCTATCCATGAAAGTTTGCGGTCATGGCACACCAGTGAAATGGACACTTGCTGCAGCCAAACAACATTGATTTCATTAAGCAGTAACACCAACGTGCTGGAGAAACCCAGCAGGTCACACAGCGTCCGCCGGAAGGGCAGGGGAAGCGACTCCTCGGACATTCGGAGGGGCCCGGGCCCGAACCGTCAGCCGTCAGCCGTCATCTCCTCCAGATGCTGCACGACCCCCCTGAGCTTCGCCAGAATGTTGGCGCATTCCACTCGACCACCCCCGCATACTTTTGTCCACTTCTTTCAGGTCAAGTTTATCGCCATCTGATCACCCGCCGAAACCTCCTTCTCCGGTCCTCAGTGCAAAACATGCAGACACACAACCAGGCGTAATACACATCCCAGCTGACGATACATAGGAATATATCGAAAAATAAGAGATACTGCTTCATGAATTTGAGATTCTCAGATAGTTCCATGATGGAGGCTTTTTCTTCCAGGAGGGGGGCAGGGGGGAAGGTAGAGGATGGAGTTGGGGTTGTAGTGGGGCGGGGGAGGTGGAGAGGATGGAGTTGGGTTGTAGAGGGGATGAGGAGGTGGAGAGGATGGAGTTGGGTTGAGATGGGGCAGGGGAGGAAGAGAGGAAGGAGTTGGGTTGACGTGGGGCGGGAGGTCGAGAGGAAAGAGTGGGGTTGATGTGGGGCGGGGGAGGTGGAGAGGATGGAGTTGGGTTGTAGTGGGGCAGAGGAGGTGGAGAGGATGGAGTTGGGGTGTAGTGGGGTGGAGGAGGTGGAGAGGATGGAGTTGGGTTGTAGTGGGGCGGAGGAGGTGGAGAGGATGGAGTTGGGTTGTAGTGGGGGGGAGGAGTTGAAGAGGATGAAGTTGGGTTGTAGTGGGGTGGTGAAGTGGAGAGGATGGAGTTGGGTTGTAGTGGGGCGGGGGAGTTGAAGAGGATGGAGTGGGTTGTAGTGGGGCGGGGAGGTGGAGAGTAATCAGTTGGGTTGTCGTGGGGTGGTGAAGTGGAGAGGATGGAGTTGGGTTGTAGTGGGGCGGGGGAGGTGAAGAGGATGAAGTTGGGTTGTAGTGGGGCGGAGGAGTTGGAGGATGAAGTTGGGTTGTAGTGGGGCGGAGGAGTTGAAGAGGATGGAGTGGGTTGTAGTGGGGTGGGGAGGTGGAGAGTAATCAGTTGGGTTGTCGAGGGGTGGTGAAGTGGAGAGGATGGAGTTGGGTTGTAGTGGGGCGGAGGAGTTGGAGGATGAAGTTGGGTTGTAGTGGGGCGGAGGAGTTGAAGAGGATGGAGTGGGTTGTAGTGGGGTGGGGAGATGGAGAGTAATCAGTTGGGTTGTCGTGGGGTGGTGAACTGGAGAGGATGGAGTTGGGTTGCAGTGGGGCGGGGGAGGTGAAGAGGAAGGAGTTGGGTTGTGAGGGATGGTAGGAGGGGTCAGCCATTGTACAAACTGGGGCCCCTTCTATCAGGATGTTTGCACAATAAGCTTATCCCTAAAGGCTTTGTGTCTCAGTGGAACATCCAAAGTCAAGCTGTCGCATCATTAAAGTTAACTCTTTAGGCTCCAATTTTTCACACCACGGATGACCACATTCAGGGAGTCAACGCACAATTAGGGGAGCATCTGCTCAAACACAGCATCAGAGAACATTCCCCCAAGTGCCCTGATTTGTCCGATGATGCAGAGGAGACTATGATAAAAGTGCGGGGTGAAACATGAAAATCTGCAGACGCTGTGACTGTAGTAAAAGCACAGAAATGCTGGAGGAACTTGGCTGGTCTTGCAGCGTCCAAAGGAGGTAAAGATGTATTGTCCCAACAGTTTGAGGTACAAGCAGAAAAAACTGGAAGGTGTCAGAATAAAGAATGAAGAGCGAAAGGTGGAAGACCAGACGGGGGAGGGGTCCAGGCCAGTAAAAGGTGTTAATTGGATAAGAGGAAAGGTGAGAATTGATTTTGGCTTTCTGAGAGGAGAGAGACAGACAGACAGAACTGGAGGGAAAGGCGAGGGGGGATAAGGGGACGGGGTTGGGGGGGGCGGAGGAAGATGGATTAACGGAAGCAGCAGGTTGATGTAAATGCCATCCGGACAGAGGGTGCCCAGATGGAAGATGAGGTGATGTTCCTCCAATTTGCGGGTGGTCTCAGTCTGGCAGCGCACGAGACCCTGGTCAGACATCAGCAAGGGACATGGGATGGGGTACTGAAATGGGCGGCCATGCAAAGATCCAGGAAAAAAAAAGGTGGCAGGGCTAGTGAAGCTGTTAGCGTGACACTATCACAGCGCCAGTGGCCCGGGTTCAAATCCGGCGCTGTCTATGAGGAGTCTCCATGTTCTTCCCGTGCCTGCATGGGTTTACTCCCACCCTCCGAAATCATACAACGGTTGCAGACTAATTGGTGTATTTGGGTGGCACAAGCTCAAGGGCCAGAAGGGCCTGTTACCGTGCTATATTCTAAATTTAAAATACAGCCATTCCCCGACATGCGTCTGAGTACTGTTCTGATTGAATCTCAAAGTGGATGTAAGTCAGACGTATGATCACATGGCATGCAGTCCCCACAATATCAATCCCCACACTGATCCCACTGCCCCGGTCTCTCCCGACAGCCCACTGTACCTGTACAGCATTCTTTTATCCTGAGAACTGAGAGAGATGCCTACCGTTACCACTGGTGGACATATGACCAGTGTAATTTTTATATTTACATATATTTTTCTTTTTTTTTATTTATTCATTTTTTTTTCAGTCATATGTACAGACAGTCAAGTCACATGGGCCGTAAGTAGGGGAGAAGCTGTAGTTTAAGCTGAAGATCCAGCTGCGCTGGATGGGTCACGTCTCCAGAATGGAGGACCATGGCCTTCCCAAGATCGTGTTATATGGCGAGCTCTCCACTGGCCACCGTGACAGAGGTGCACCAAAGAAAAGGTACAAGGACTGCCTAAAGAAATCTCTTGGTGCCTGCCACATTGACCACCGCCAGTGGGCTGATATTGCCTCAAACCGTGCATCTAGGCGCCTCACAGTTTTGCGGGCAGCAACCTCCTTTGAAGAAGACCGCAGAGCCCACCTCACTGACAAAAGGCAAAGGAGGAAAAACCCAACACCCAACCCCAACCAACCAATTTTCCCCTGCAACCGCTGCAACCGTGTCTGCCTGTCCCGCATCGGACTTGTCAGCCACAAACGAGCCTGCAGCTGACGTGGACTTTTTACCCCCTCCATAAATCTTCGTCCGCGAAGCCAAGCCAAAGAAAAAAAATAGGTCAGCACAACATCATGGGCCAAAGGGCCTGTACTGTGCCCTAATGTTCCATGTACAAAACAAATCCGTCCCTGCACAACTGGACAACTCTGCATCTTGTTACAACACAGGAGACACCCAGTTGGTCCCACAAGCAACATCCTCACTCAGGCCCCCAGCCCCTTTGCACGTCCATGCACATAGAAACAGGTTAATACGGATTCAAGCAGCACAAAACCCGCAGACACTGGGATCCTGGGCGAACATCGCGCTGCTGGAGGGGCTCAGTGGGTCAGTCAACATCCGGGGGGTGGGGGGGAGAAAAAGGACACTGATCCAAAATGTTGACCGTCCATTTCTACGCAGGGATGCTATTAAAAGCCAAAGCTGCCCAGTGTAGTAAAAGGCCGCTTAGCCCTCAGGTCTATACTGACCGTCAGGCCCATCCATACTAATCCCACACCTGCCTTAATGCCACGTCCGTCTGCATTCTGCTCGTTCAAGTATCTGACCGCACGCCTCTTCAACATCACTGCTCCAACCTCATTCCAGATTCCACCTGCTCTTTGAGTGCATAGAATAGGCGGATATTGGAATGAGCTGGGCAGTAATTCCTCGAGAGCCAAGGCCAGCAGCATCACATAGCCCCATTCATCATCTTCTCTTGGTAAAACCATAAGACAGCGGTGTGGATCAAATGAGGGTCAAATAGAAATGGTATGGTCCTCCTCAGAGTCTCTTCTCCCCTTTCCTCTTCTATCAGACAGCAACTGCCTTCCCCTCTCAATCTCTTCTACCCTCCCACCCATATCCACCTTTCCCTTCCTCTCTCCACTCACTGCCCACCTTTTTATTCTGGGGCCTGCCTGCTTTGGCTTACACCTTGATCAAGGGGCTCAGGCTTCGTGGTTCTTCGGGAACTTCGTGGTTGCCATTTGCAGTAAAATCCCTGTTATCCAGAATTCAAGCAACAGACAACCTCAAGCCACCGGCAAAATAATTACGGGTTTAAAATTGGTGTGCCTCGCCGTTGGTTCTCCAATCACGCAACACACAGTCTCAAGCAAACGGAAACCTCACTCATCCGGCATCTGCCAACCCCTGCAGGTGCCGAATACTAGGGGTTTCGCTGTGTCTCCCAAAGATGCAGCACGACCTGCTGAGTTTCTCCGGCACGTTTATCAACTGCGCCAGACCCCACCATCCATGGGCTTTCTTGCTGAACTCCGTGGGGCGGTGGCACAGGGCTCTCAGAGCTCCAGAGAGCGGGTTCAATCCTGAGCTCAAGTGCTCTCTGTGGAGTTTGCACCTACTCCTAGTGATGGCATAGGTCCCCCCAGCGATTCCTCCTACATTCCAAAGATGTCCGGCTTGATGGATTAATTAGTCACTTTAAATGCCATGAGTTTGTGGGTTAGTAGTGGTGGAATCCATGGGAGAGGAGAGGAGAGGACAGTCAATTATACAGTACGGCAGTGCTCTGTGTTCCGTATCTTATCTGGCTGGGGACTTGGCTCCATGTGCCTGCCTGCCTGCCTTTTCCCATAATCCGACACCTGACAAAAATAAGAAAGCAAAAAACAAGAGCAGGAGGCGACCAGTTGGCCTGTCGAGCCCACACCACCATTCAACTAGAATCCGGCTGTGGACTCAACTCAGGAAGGGAAAGCCAAAGGTTTACAATCCAATAATCATTGGGGATCAGAGGTGGAGAGGGAGAGCAAATTTAAGTTCTTGGGAGACACTCTCTCAGAGGATCTTTCCTAGAGCCAAAACACCAACGGCATCGTGAAGGAAGCACGTCAACGCCTCTACTTCCTCAGGAGTTTGCGGAGGTTTGGTAGGACATCAGCAATCTTGGCAAACTTCTACAAAGGTGGGGTGGAGAGTGTGCTGACCGGCTGCCTCGTGGCCTGGCACGAGGGACACCAATAACCCTGAGCAGAGGGCGCGGCAAAAGGTCGTGAACACAGCCCAGGACATCGCAGGCAAAACCCTCCCCAGCAGCAAGTACATCTACAGGGAATGTGTCAAATGGCAGCAGCAATCAGCAAGGATCCACCCCGTCCAGCATGCGCTGTTCTCGCTGCTGCCAACAAGAAAGAGGTGTAGGTGCCACAAGACTCGCCCCACCAGGTTCAGGAACAACTGCCACCCCTCCACCATCAAACTCCTCAACGACAAATTCGATCAGGGACTCATTTAACGACTCTCACTTTGCACATTACTGACTAATAAATATTCATTTTTTTCTGTATTGCAGAGTTTTGATTTTTTATCCTTTGTTTACATTTCCCTCTTTTGTATTTGTACCTTTCTCAAGTCCGGTGCACATTTACTGATGAGTATAAATTCTGCCTCACCTGAAGGAAAAAGAACCTCAGGGTTGTGTGATCTCATGCATGTACTCTGACAATAAATCGGAACTTTGAACTCATAGACCTTAATTCTCCTGATGATTGAAAACCGATCTTAAATCTGCCTAATGAGCAGAGAATTCCACAGATTCGCTGCTCTCTGGTAAAAATCTGTTCCTCCTCATCTCAGCCCTAAATCTACACCCTCGAATCTTGAGGCTAACGTCCGTTCATTCTAGCCACACCTACCATTGGAAGCAACTTTCCTGCATCTTATTTTATATCCCCTCTGATTCTTCCAAATTACAGGGAGATTTCCCCCCAGATGACACTCTCTCCACACAGGCAAACCCCCTCGTTTTCAGAATCGACCCGGAGAACCTCCTCTGCTTCGCCTCCAAAGCCAGTACAGGTGCGGCCCCTGCTTACGACGTTTTAAGGTCACAATGGTTTGAATCCCTACTTTCAATTTTGAATTCCGATCCGTTCCCGCGCTTGCGATATGCTCTCCCTGGCAATGCTGGGTGATGGCGAGAGTACCGCGCAGCACTCTCTCTCGTGATGCTGACTCAACCATGCTCGCAGCCTCTCTAGCGATCTCGCGGACGAGTGAAAGCGATGACCCTGCCGCTTTAGCATCCCCACCATCCAGCAATTAATTTTAGTTCAACACTGCAAACATTCTTCAGGCCCAGTGTGCTTTCAGCTGTGTACGTTAATGGGTTTTTTTGCACCCAGTGTGGAATAAAGATATTCAAGATTTAATTATTAAAAAGTGGTTTTCTTTGCCAGAACCCAGCCCAAATGTTAAGTTGAGGAGCAGATGTGTACCCTTCGCTAATAAGGGGGGGAACTGCACGCAGTACTCCAGGTGAGGCCACATCCTGCCCCATCTGCCGTCTCCGCCCCTTTATCTATGCCGGACGCAAAACCAGATTCCTTCCTCCCAACCCCTCCTCCATCCACAGACATTCAGAGTCTCTGAAAGAACTCTCTTTAGCTTCTCCTTTTCCCATTGTTAGGGCCGCCAGGCAATGCTCCTGGCCACACTTTAGCCCCTTCACCACTGGCATCTTGCCCCAGGAATTAACCGGCGAAGGGTCCAGTGGAAAAAGGAAAACCATCAGCACGCCAGCATCAAATCGCGCAGGGGATTGACAGCCTCTGCTCGTATCCCCGGCGTCGGCTGATGCTGGCGTGCCGATTAAACCCGTGGGAAAAAGGAACAACTTCCAGCCATTCGAAGGTAGACTCTCCAATCCCCGGGGATGAGTTGTGTTCAGTGGAAAAGCCATCATTGTCCGGGTTAAAGGTGGCCCAGCAGAAACAGCACAAAGGGCTTCCTATTCCAGGATACTGCACGGCCAATTAACTGGGAAAAGGGTACAGTAGACAAAGTATATCACGAATATCACATTTTTTTTTTTAAAAAAAGGTATTCTTATGTGACAATGAAAGGAACCTTAAACCCTTCCACTCCCAAATCCCTTGCCGCCTTCCCTCTGCTATCTTCTCTCCAGCCCCTCCAACCACACGGCCTGGCGACAGACGCATTTTAGCGGAGTTTAATTGAGACAAATGGCCCCTTTTGCTAAATTTCTGCCACAACTGATCTGCCAAATCAGTGGCAGGCTTTCAAACGCGTTTGTGTTCTTGTTTAAAAAAAATGGAACAATTCATTCTCTCTGATGTCAGCACTAGATTTTACAAAAGGCAACTTGAGAGAACATTATGGTTGGAGGCAAGTGCATGCATTTGTGCCAAACCATGTAACCAGTCTTTCTGTCTAAAATTCCTGAATCCAGATTTTAAAATTTTCTGTCACCACAGCAGCAACCCTTCGCTGTCAAATCCACCACTTCTCAATATTCTCGTTCCCTGCAATGCTTAAATCATCTGGCAGGCAGCCATTTGGACACCAAAAGGGGCTTTCCATCCCTGACGTACCCCTCATTCAAAAGCAATCTTACTTGCAAAGTACTATTTATAGGAGCTGGCAGTGAAGCGGCCCCACCGTGGAGGCAGGCAGTTCACAAGCCCAGGCAGGGAGGAAGGGGGGGGGGGGGGGAGGCGGGGGTGGGGGGGGTCTCCCCCACCAGCAAGGAGAGAGGGTTGGGTGAGGGGAAGAGGGGAAAGAGTGATCCGGAAGGCAAAGGGGGACAGGAGGAGGGAAAGGGAGAGGTGGGGACAGCAAGGGGCAAGGACTGCCTGTGGAATAGGTCAGTGCTGCAACCTTTGGTATTGGCAGAGCCAGCACCCATCTAAACAGGCCCTGCCCAGACTTGTCCAACCTCTGCACGCCTTGTGTCACACAGTCCGGAGACCTCGAGGAGCGACAGTGGGCCTGCGTAGTGGGCAGGTTATGTGGATGGTGTACAGGGGTGTGAGAGGGAGGGAGAGGTGCGGGCGAGATGGGGGGGGGGGGGGAGGGCTGGGCGAGACGGGAGGGCAAGATGGGGGGCCAGCATCTTCAAAGACCTCCATCAACCAGACCATACCCCCATCAACTAGACCATACCCTCATCAACCAGACCATACCCTCATCAACCAGACCATATCCCCATCAACTAGACCATACCGCCATCAACTAGACCATACCCTCATCAACCAGACCATACCCTCATCAACCAGACCATATCCCCATCAACTAGACCATATCCCCATCAACTAGACCATACCCTCATCAACCAGACCATACCCTCATCAACCAGACCATACCCTCATCAACCAGACCATACCCTCATCAACCACACCATACCCTCATCAACCAGACCATACCCTCATCAACCAGACCATACCCTCATCAACCAGACCATACCCTCTTCACTCTGCTACCATCGGGGAAAAGGTACAGGAGCCTAAAGATGAGCACTCAGCGGCACAAGGACAGCTTTTTCCCTGCTCCAATCTGATTTCGGAATAATCAATGAACCAAAGACACTGCCTTAACTACTATTTTTTATATAATAATGTACAAGATGGTTATAATATTGTTTGCCCATCTTGTCCGTGCCGAACTACACAAAATGTACGTGGGCTTTTTCCACTGAGGTTCGATGAGATACATGGGTTAAGGGTGAAAGGGGGAAAGTTATGGGGAAACCCCATTCACAAAGAGAGTGGTGGGAGTGGGGAACAAACGAGCTGAAGTGGTGAAGGCGGGCTCAGTTTTGGCACTTAAGAAAAATTTGGACTGGTACATGGATGGGAGGGCTATGGAGGGATATGGTTTGGGGACAGGTCAGAATAATAGTTTGGCACAGACTAGAAGGGCCAAAGGGTCTGCTTTCTGTGCTGTAAATGTCCCATGGTTCTAACTATATCTTGTCCACAGTAAAGGAATACAAGTCAAACCAAGAGAAGGCCTTTTGTTTAGCAAACCCCACCCCCCCCACACCATTTGCCCGGACGAGGGAAGATCCAAATCTCAGAAATTTCGTCACAGTTCAGGACAAATCAGGTCTATCCACTGCCCCAAACGATCGTCAAGCCCCAGCCACAGCAGTCCCATCTCCAAAGCGTACAGCACTGAGGTAACTCTGGCATCAGCACCCACAACCAGTGGCCTCAACCACAAGGAAAGCAAGGCCAGTGGGAACACCGTCCTGACTTGGGGGCGGGTTACTGGGACCACTTCCCAGAGGCTCAAGCCAACAGCACCATGGGAGTACCTTCGGCAGAGGGGGCTGCATACCGCCACCACTGTCCACTGGGATGTGCAACAAACAATGATCGGAGAGGGAGAAAGTTTGAAGGAGTGCAGATGGGATTTACAAGGATGTTGCTGGGACTTGCAGAATCTGAACTCCAGAGAAAGGATAAACAGGTTAGGACTTTATTCCCCGGACCATAGAAGAACGAGGGGAAATTTAAAATTATGAGGGGGGGTGGTGTTTGTAATAAGGTTGGGTGAGACAAAAACTAGAGGACATGGGTTAAGGGTGAAAGGGGAAATATTAAGTGGAACACTGTGGTGGGGACTTCACATAGGGAGAGGTGGGACTGACAAATGAGTTGCCAGCTGAAGTGGTGAATGCAGGCTCAATTCGAAACAAAAGGCAAGTTTAAAGAGGTACATGGATGGGATGGGTATGGTGCGGGTCAGTGGAACTCGTCTTAACAATAGTTTTGCTTACACTAGATGGGCCCAAGGGCCCGCTTCTGTGCCGGAGTGTTCACTGCGAACAGGTGAAAATGAAAGCTGTCGTAAATGCACTGACATCACAGCACGTGTCAACTTTCCTCTGGCACCAAACAGGATAGGTGGAAGAGGGATTGGATGGGAAGCTTGAAGATGGGCATCTTGGCTGCCATGGGGAACTGCAGTTCCTTTCCTGCATGAACCTCCACCCAGCACAGGAGCATCAACGAAACCTGCAAGCAGGCCACTCAACAAACCCCAAAGATCTGTCGCTGGCACAGAAATATCCCGTTTATTTTGCAACTGTGAACATTTATTTATCCATCTTTTTAGGAATCATCTTTCTGTATGTTGTGCGAATCTAATTTATTGTAGTTAAGGCGTAGGTTTAGAACCTGCGTGGCTGCACCGAGTAGGAATCTCAGTGCATTCCATACATTGTACTTCTGTGTATGACAGTAGTCTCACTGGCATCTCAACATGTGCTCGGAGACACTTCAAGGTGCATCTCAAAATGCAGAAAGTAAAGATCAGAATTGGTTTCAGGAGGGACACAAGTTGTCCTGGCAAAAGAGAGCAAGTAGGGTGATCAGATGAGGTGATGCAGAGGTGGGGATGGGCAGAGAATCTGGGGACTCGAGAGGATGCAGAAAGATGGGGGGAAAAAAAAATAACTGGAACTTGGAGTGGGGCAGGGTCAGTGGGGAGGGTGGGGGGGGGGGGCCAGGGGGAAACTTTCAACGTTGCAGAACGAGGCCTGCATCATAGAGGGACGTGGGGTGAAGGGGCTTTCAGAGGTGGTACAGGGCTGCATCGTGGAGGGCCGTGGGGTTACAGAGGTGGTACAGGGCTGAATTGTGGAGGGACGTGGGGTTACAGAGGTGGTACAGGGCTGCATTGTGGAGAGACGTGGGGTGAAGGGGCTTTCAGAGGTGGTACAGGGCCGCATCGTGGAGGGACGTGGGGTTACAGAGGTGGTACAGAGCTGCATTGTGGAGGGACGTGGGGTGAAGGGGCTTTCAGAGGTGGTACAGGGCTGCATCGTGGAGGGACGTGGGGTTACAGAGGTGGTACAGGGCTGCACCGTGGAGGGACGTGGGGTTACAGAGGTGGTACAGGGCTGCATCGTGGAGGGACGTGGGGTTACAGAGGTGGTGCAGGGCTGCATTGTGGAGGGACGTGGGGTTACAGAGGTGGTACAGGGCTGCATCGTGGAGGGACGTGGGCTTACAGAGGTGGTACAGGGGCTGCATCGTGGACGGACATGGGGTTACAGAGGTGGTACAGGGCTGCATCGTGGAGGGACGTGGGGTTACAGAGGTGGTACAGGGCTGCATTGCGGAGGGACGTGGGGTTACAGAGGTGGTACAGGGCTGCATTGTGGAGGGACGTGGGGTGAAGGGGCTTTCAGAGGTGGTACAGGGCTGCATCGTGGAGGGATGTGGGGTTACAGAGGTGGTACAGGGCTGCATTGTGGAGGGACATGGGGTGAAGGGGCTTTCAGAGGTGGTACAGGGCTGCATCGTGGAGGGAAGTGGGGTTTCAGAGGTGGTATAGGGCTGCATCGTGGAGGGACGTGGGGTTACAGAGGTGGTGCAGGGCTGCATTGTGGAGGGACGTGGGGTTACAGAGGTGGTACAGGGCTGCATCGTGGAGGGACGTGGGGTTACAGAGGTGGTACAGGGCTGCATCGTGGAGGGACGTGGGGTTACAGAGGTGGTACAGGGCTGCATCGTGGAGGGACATGGGGTGAGGGGCTGATACCGAGGTGGTACAGGGCTGCATTGTGGAGGGAGAAGCTGAGTAATTCAATACAAGCAGCAGCAGCTCTTTGCAGTGGTCACTACACGGACAACGTTTCAGTGCGATACCAAGACAACTTCTCCAGATTTTGTAACCCCCATCCTCTCATTTTTCTGTCCCTATTTCCAGCTCCCCATCACTTTCCTTTCCTTTCCTCCCATTAAAGAGATGCCCTCTCCTTCTCCCCTATCACCAGTATCCACCTCTGACCTCCTCCCAGCACCTTTTTATTCGGATGCCTGCCTGTCTCTGATACCAGGCCTAAAACGCTGGTTATCCTTTACCTCCTTTGGATTCTGTGTGACCTGCTGAGTTTCTCCAGCACGTTTGATACCAGCCTCCCCCAACATAGAGAACATCCTCTCCATATCCATTCTATCCTGGCCTTACAGTATTCGACAGGTTCCTCGTTCTTCTCAACTCCAGCAAGTCCAATCCCAGAACCTTCAAACGCTCCTCGTATGCAAACCCTTCCCCTCCTGGGATCATCCTCTGGGACCCTCTCCAATGTTCACACATCCTCCCTTGGACACGAAGCCCAAAACTCCTCGCAATATTCCAAGTGTGGTCTGACCAGTGCCTTATAAAGCCTCAACATCAAATCCCTGCTTTTATACTCCATCTCTCTCAAAATGAATGCGAGCATTTCATTCGTCATCCTTACCACTTACTCTACCAGCTGGTTATCCTTTGGGGAACCTTGCTCGAGGACTCCCTACTTTAAAAAAAGACATTCGGCACGGTAACAGGCCCTTCTGGCCCATGATCCCGTGCTGCCCAATGACACCTCATTGACCTACCACCCCCAGTATGTTTTTGATCAGTGGAGCACTCGGACGCACAGAGAATGTACAGACTCCTCATAGACAGTGCCAGATTCGAACCCCGGTCACTGGCGCTGTAACAGCGTTGCGCCAACTGCTATGCTAGCCAGGATGCCTCGGATTTCTGAACTAACTGCCCGTTCAAAAATGCACAACGCTTTTATTCTTTCCACCAAAGTGCACGATCATACACTTCACTGCCTTCCATCTGCCCAGGAAAGTCTTGCTAGTTACAATGTGGAGCTGCTCACAAATGGGGCGAGAATATCCTGGGAAAGTATATCTCCCCTTTCCCCACCCCCAAAAGAAGTAAAGCGGGAACAAAAGGAAGATCCAACTCCTCTTTCCCACCTGAAAACAGAGTGCATGCCAATTATCAGGAACTCTCATTCCTCAAATGTAATCTGATCAACCAAATGTATCCACACTCAGCAATTACTGACAAGTTTATTGTCATGTACACATGCTCCAAAATTCTTACTTGCTGCAGCTGAACAGATACTTCTCAAATAGGCACTAAATTAAATCAAAAAATGCGTGAATATGTATTCAGTTACCGCGGTGCAAGGAAACAAAGTGGTGTTACAATGCAGATGTGAGTCGGAGCAGTCCACGATTCGTGCAACATGGCGCGGATCAAGAGCCTGATCGCTGTTGGAAATTTAACTGTCCTTGAACCCAGGGGGACTGGTCTTCAGGCTTCTGCTTGGGTGCAGCGGTTCAAGGACAGGTTGCGACCATAAGAGTGGGAGAGAGGATCACTGGAGTCTCCTTACCCTCCATCAACGTGATCTACCGGGATCGTTGTCTGAAGAGGGTGCCAAACATCATTGAGGACCCCTTCCACCCTACTCATGCCATCTTTCAGCTGCTCCCGTCAGGGAAGAGATACAGGAGTATGAGAGCCAGCACCACCAAGGTGAGGAACAGCTTCTTCCCACGAGCAGTGAGAATGCTGAATGACCAAAGGACCACTAATGACCAAAGTTCACACTAACCGTCCAAGACTCTCGTATTCATGAAACAATAATTACTTATTTGTATAGATGAATACTTGTCCTGCATATGTATTGTTTGTCTATATGTGTGTCTGGTTGTACGTCTGCGCGTTTAGCACCGAGGACCGGAGAACGCTGTTTCGTCGGGGTGAATCAGATGACTATATACTAGACGTCCATGGCGATGGGCGTCCTTTATGTTATCTGCCTTCTTGAGGAAGCACCTCACGTGGATGTTTGCAATGGATGGAAGGTGAGAGCCCGCGATAGACCTGGCTACGTCTATCAAAAGATCAAACCAGCCTGCGATGCAATCCGACCACAAGTAGAGAAACACGAAAGCTGTGGGTCTAAGCTTGACCATCCAATTGACACCCCTCACCATTCCCACACACGTCAGTCCTTGGTCTCATCCACCAACAGGCCAAACATAACCTTTAGGAACAACACATTATATTCCTCCAAGACAACCTTGAAGCCAATGGTATGAACATTGATTTTTCTAATTTTTGGTAATCCCACTTCTATCTGGTTCCATCTCCTTTCTTCCTTCTCTCTTTAACCTCACCCCTCCCAGGTCTTTCCCTCAAGCTGTCTCTCCATCTTTGGATTTATTTAATTTTTTTTTTTAAATTTAGACAAACTGCACGATAACAGGCCATTCCAGTCCACAAGCCAGTGCCCTAAATGACCTACATTTTCCAGAGGAAACGGGGGGTGGGGGGGAAATCTACAAACACCTTACAGACAATGCAGGTTTCGAACCTGGCTTGCTGGCACTGTGTCATCATTGCATTAACCATGCCTCCCTTACCTTCTGCCCAATGCTCCGGTCACCACAGAGCTCCTCCCTAGCTTCTTGCACCCCTTGCTATCGTGGATACATTCCCTTCCAATTATAATCTCACTGACTATTTCTCCTGCAGTTCATTGGCTGCTCGAGAGCACCAGCGCCCCACTCTGTCTCGCATAACCAAAGGAGCTCGCTGGAGTCATGAGTTCACACCACAGGAAAAAAAGGCCCTTTGGCCCATCAAGTCTGTGCCAACCATCACTCGCTTATATTACCCTTGTTGCTCGAGCCACTCTATTCTCCCCCACATTTTCATCAACTCCTCCCCTGACCCGACTGTGGAACATGGGAGGAAAGTCATGGAGATGTGCAAACTCCACACAGACAACACTCAGGGTTAGGACTCTGATCCCTGCAGCCATTGAGGCTATTATTACCGTTCATTCCATTGTATAGGACACCATGTGTACAGGACCGACCCTGGAATGACCAACTAAAATGTAGAGTTTGAGCAATACCCTTTGTAAAAGACGAACTCCCAAATCTGGCACTTACTGCTCACCAGAGGATGCAGTTAAAAGCAAATTATAAATATTTTAATAACAAATTACCATGTAAAGTTTTTAATTTTCCTTGGATATTCAACTAAACCACCGCCGGCTCCTGTAACAGGCCGTTTAAAGCCTGTACAGAACTGACAGCAGTCGAACCGGGTGGATGAACGCCACGAGGAGCACTGAGACTCTGCACGCAGGGGCACATCCAGGGTATTGGCAGGCATGGCACGCGCTGGGGGGGCACCACTTGAAGGAGGGGGCCACCCCCCACTGAGGCCACCACTCTCCCAGACATGCAAGGAACGCACACCTCGCTGAATACACTCGTCCTACCGTTGGCTCTCAATTGTACAAGGTGACGGCCACCAAGGCCAGCTCTCACGGGCCACCCCCCACCCCCCCGCCCGCTGAGCACCACAGCTCTTCTGGACATGCAAGAAACACAAACCTCGCTGGGTAAACTCGTCCTCCTTCCTCATTCTACCGTTCACCATCAATTGTACAACATGGCGGCCACCAAGGCCAGCTCTCGTGAGACCTCTTCGTCACCGTTTATTCTGACGTATCGGCCACTCCTGCCATATGCGCTACTTTGCTCAGATGCACCACATCCGTGATAGCAGTCTTGGGACTTCGCCACCAAGGGCGTCCTATGTGACGGCATATACAGTAAATATTTCTACCCAGAATTCCTGCTCCGCTGTCATGCCAAGCAAAAGCAGGGAAATCGTTGGCAAGTTTACATTTTCTTTCACAATTCAAATGCAATTTATTCACTGCTTGGTTACAGAAATCTTGAGCTTTGTGCGTTTGTGAACAGCCAGAAGTGGAGGCTGGCATCGATCGAGCAGTTTAGAACCAACAACTTAGTCACTTTGCTTTACAAACAGGAATTCATTCACAAGAACGAGAGCCAATTGGGCAACTCCTCCCCCTAAAGTGAATGTGCTAGGCCAGTGAAGTCACAGAACACGCCAGCACAGAAAGAGGCCCTTCAGCCCATCTTGTCTATGCTGAACTACACAAAATATACATAGACTTTTTCCACTGAGGTTCGATGAGATACCAACCGGAGGACATGGGGAAAAGTTTAGGGGAAACCCCATTCACAAAGAGAGCGGTGGGAGTGGAGAACAATAGACAATAGACAATAGGAGCTGGAGTAGGCCATTTGGCCCGTCGGGCCAGCACCGCCATTTTAGATCAAGGCTGATCATTACCATCAGTACCCCTTTCCAGCCTTATCCCCATAACCCTTAACTCCGTTACCCACAAGAGTCTTATCTTACTCTCTTTTGAACATAGTCAGCGAATCCGCCTCTACCAACCTCTGTGGCAGAGCATTCCACAGATTCACACTTCTCTGGGTAAAAAAATGCTTTCTCATCTCCGTCCTAAAGGACCTACCCTGTATTCTTAAACTATGCCCTCTAGTCCTCGTCTCCCCCATCATTGGGAACAAGTAATCAGACTTCACCTTGTCTATCCCCCTGATGATTTTGTATACCTCAATCATGTCCCCCCTCATCCTTCTAAACTCCAATGGATACAAGTCCAGTTTTTCTAGCCTTGCTGCATATGACAACCCTGCCATCCCTGGAACTAACCTTGTAAATCTGCGCTGCACACCCTCTATAGCTAGTATGTCCTTCCTCAAGTTTGGAGACCAGAACTGGACGCAATACTCCAGGTGGGGTCTCACCAGGGCCCTGTATAACTGCAGAAGGGCGTCTCTGTTCCTATACTCCAATCCCTTCTTTATGAAAGCCAACATTCCATTTGCCTTCTTCACAGCTTTCTGAACCTGCATGCTAGCCTTCAGTGACTGGTGAACAAGTACACCCAGATCCATTTGCACTTCCCCACTCCCTAGCTTGTCTCCATTTAAATAATACTCAGCTTTCCTATTACTTCCCCCAAAATGAATAATCTCACATTTGTTCACATTGAAATTCATCTTCCATTTAGCCGCCCACTCCTCCAGCCTGTCCAAGTCCCTCTGCATTTTCCTTACATCCTCCTCACACCCCACACCGCCACCCAGTTTAGTGTCATCTGCAAATTTGCTCATGTTATTTATAATCCACTCATCCAAATCATTAACATAAATTACAAACAACTGAGGACCCAACACCGATCCCTGAGGCACTCCATTCGTCACATCCTGCCATTCTGAAAAAGACCCATTTACTCCAACCCTTTGTTTCCTATCTCTTAACCAATTTCCTATCCATGTCAGCACCTTACCTCCAATACCATGCTCCCTGATCTTGCCCACTAGACTCCCGTGCGGTACCTTATCAAAGGCCTTCTGGAAGTCCAAATACACCACATCCACTGGCTCTCCTGAGTCCACCCTCTTTGTCACATCCTCAAAAAATTCCAGAAGGTTAGTCAAGCATGACTTACCCTTAAGGAATCCATGCTGACTAGCCCTTATACTATTATTACTGACTAAGTGTTCTGCTATTTCTCCTTTTATGATGGACTCCAATATCTTCCCCACCACTGATGTCAGGCTAACCAGTCTATAATTTCCCGTTTTCTCCCTCCCTCCTTTCTTAAAAAGCGGCACCACATCAGCCACTCTCCAATCCTCAGGGACCTCCCCGGAATCTATGGAACTTTGGAAAATGTCGACCAGTGCCTCCACAATTTCCATAGCCACCTCTTTAAGCACCCTAGGATGCAGCCCATCAGGCCCTGGGGATTTATCAGCCCTCAGTCCCAACAATTTACTCATAACCTCCTGCTTCTGGATCCGGATATCCATTAGATCCCCTACCTCCCCAGTAAAGTTCCCCAAGTCTCTTGGTACCGCATGACCACTACCCCCTAACTGACTATAACCTATATCCTCCTTGGTGAAGACAGTTGCAAAGTATTTGTTAAATTCCTCTGCCATCTCCTTGTTTCCGGTAATAATTTCACCCTTGCCCATTTTCAAAGGGCCAATTTTAGACCGAACCAATTTCTTCCTCTTCACATACTTAAAAAAGCTTTTGCTATCCTCCGCAATATCATCTGCTAATTTCCTCTCGTACTTCATTTTCCCGTCTCTTATGGCTTTCTTAGTTACCCTCTGATGTTCTTTGAAGGTTTCCCAATCCTCTAATTTCCCACTCCGCTTCGCTATCTTATAATTACTCCCTTTGGACTTGATAATGCACTTGATTTCCTTAGTTAGCCAGGGCTGCCATTTGCATCTCCTAGAGCCTTTCCTCCACTTTGGAATAAATTTGTCCTGAATCCTGTGAAAAATGTCCATAAAAACCTGCCATTTTTCCCCAGTTGTCCTCCCAGCTAGTGTATCTTCCCATTTTATTTTGGATAGCTCCTCCCTCATAGCTGCAAATTTCCCTTTATTTAACTGAAGTACAGATGCTTCCGACTTCCTTTCCATTTCCCTTTCTAATTGCAGCTTAAAAGTAACCATACCATGGTCACTATTCCCTAATGGCTCCCCTACATCAAGGTCACTTATTAAGTCTGCGTCGCGGGCTCAATTTTCGCACTTAAGAAAAATTTGGACAAGTACATGGATGGGAGGGGTATGGAGGGATTATGGTCTGGGGGCAGGTCAGTGGGACTAGGCAAAATAATAGTTTGGCACAGACTAGAAGGGCCAAAGGGTCTGCTCACTGTGCTGTAAATGTCCCATGGTTCGAACCATATCTTGTCCACTGTAAAAGAATACAAGTGAAAGCAGGAGAAGGCCTTTTGGCTAGCTCCCCCCCCTCACCACCCCCCACCAAGGCAGTGACCTCTTCCCCCATGGCAGGAACCTCACTCCCCCAATTGTGGCCCCCCCCCGTAACAGTGACCCCTCTCTCCTTCCCCCACCCCCATCACAGCAGACCCTTCAGCTGGGGTCTACCTGTGACGCCAGCGCACGTAACTGGGTCGGCCATTTTGTTGGCAAGACCTCGGTAAGTTTAACTGGGTTCCATGACTACCTCCGAGGTGGGGCGGGGACCCAGTTGCTTTTGGAGCCCAAAGACGGGGTCAGGTCCTTTCAAGCTGCCTTGTGAGTGGGGCCCTAACCAGACCAATTGCCCGGTTAACCCCATTTTACAAGGCATCTTGAAAGCGCCTACTGGCATGTCCCAGGAATTGAAAGGTTGAGGGTCCAGTGGGAAAGCAAATCAATCAGCATGCTGGCATAAAATGATGCAAAATCAACCCCTACTCACATCCCCAGAGTCAACTGATTAACCCAGTGTGAATGACAAGTTACACGGGACATTTCTGGTTGAAGAAAGATTCTCTTATCTCCAGGATGAGTCGTGGTCAGTGTGAAAGCAGGTCATGGCCCAGCAGGAACAGGAAAAATGGCTCCATTAACCGGGGCAGTGACGGCCAATTTACTAGGATGCCAGAGAAAAAAGGGCTTGACATCACCGACGTTTATATGGAACAAGCAGGCAGTATCTGAATAAAAGAATTGGCGGGGAGAGGACAACAGACCAAACGAGAAAAGGTGATAATTGGATATGGAGAAGGGGCCAAAAGAGAGGGAAGGTGAGAATTGATCAGGGAGGGTTGGCTCTGTGAAGCCAGAGCTGGTGTAAAGGAGATCAGAAGCAAAGGGGGAGAGGGACAGAGCTACAGAAATTAAGATGTAGGGATAGGGAATGAGGGGGCTAATGAAAGCCAGAAGTCTATGTTAACACCATCTGGTTGGAGGGTGCCCAGTCAGAATATGAGGTGTTCTTCGACCAATATGCTGTCAGGTTATAGAAACTCGACCTTGCGGAATTCACAAATCACTACCCACAAATTTAAGATACAGATTAAAATGAGGAGTCAATTTTGGGGGGGAGAAAAGTGCAAATATATAACCATATAGCAATTGCAACACAGAAACAGGCCAGTTCGGCTCTTCTAGTCTATACCAAACACCTACTCCCATTGCCTGAACCCAGCCCATAACCCTCCACACCTTTCTCGTCCATAGACCTATGCAACTTTTCTTTAAAGATTAAAATCTAACCCGCATCCACCAATTTGGCCGGAAGCTCATTCCACACTCCCACAACCCTCTGAATGAAGAAATTACCCCTTATGTTTCCCCTAAACTTTTCCCCCTTCAATCTCAATCCATGGTTTGAATCTCCCCCACTCTCAATGGAAAAAGTCTCTCCATAATGACTATTTGTCCCCTTCATCATTTTAAATACCTCCATCAAATTACCCCTCAATCTTCTACACTCCAGGGAATAAAGTCCCAGCCTGCTCAACCTTTCCCTGTAATTCAAACCCTGAAACCCAGGCAACATTCTTGTAAATCTCCAATGCACTCTCTCTATTCTGTTTATATCCTTCCTATAATTCAGCGATTAAAACGGCACACAATATTCCAAATTTGGCCTCACCAATGCCTTATACAACTTCAACGTTACATCCCATCTCCTGTGTTCTATTCTCTGATTTATGAAGGCCAACGTACCAAATGCTTTCTTCACCACCTGATCTACATGTGACTCAACTTTCAGGGAATTATGTACCAGAATTCCTAAATCCCTTTGTTCTACTGGACTCCTCAATTATCTGCCATTTAACGTGTCTGACCTTTGCTGATTAGTCCTATCAAAATGTAGCATCTCACATTTATCAGTATTAAACTCCATCTGCCATCTTTCAGCCCACTCTTCTAACTGGCCTATATCCCACTGCAAATTTTGACAACCTTTTTCACTGTCCATATAAATAAATTATTTTGCCCAACACACATTAACAAATGCACACACAAAGTTGCATCAGAGATGTTTACTAAGGGGAACATCAAACCAACCCTCCCACCCCCCACACCTTGTAACTCAGCAAGTTTAAGGCTTTTTGACAGGCACTTAAACAGGCTGCTCTTACAAGAATATGGACCCATGAAGGTGTATGGGAGCAGTGCAGATGGGCATAAAGGTCTGGTGATGAGGTGATGGGCTGAAGGGCCTATTCTTGTGCTTCATGACACTGGCGGGCAACCCAATGCTCCAGATTCCGCAGTGTGATTTGACCAATCAGGGTGTTGCAGGAAACGACACCCTAACTAAGGTTACAAACCAGTTGATCATCATTCCTTCCCGTGCTGAACCACTGCACTCCTGTGACCTGCGAGAATTCTTGGCAAGTTGAAAGGACATCAACAAGAGTATAGAATCCAAGTCACAGAACAGGCCTATGTCCAACAAAATGACATTCTGGGCTAATCTCATTTGTCCATATCCTTCCAAGCCCTTCCAATCTATAAACGTGTCCAAATAACTTTTGGAAAGTTGTAATTCTATCCGTTTGCAGCTCGTTCCAGAAATGGACCACACTCCGAGTGAAAAGGTTGCCTTCAGGTCCCTCTTTAAGTCTATTGTCATCTCATTGCACAAGTACAACCCGATGAAACAGTGTTCTCCAGTCTAAATTTAGACATTTGGTGCAGTAACAGGACACTTCGGCCCACAAGTCTGTGCTGACCAACTTACACCCAATTATCCTACACCCTGGTTCGTTTCAAGCAGTGGAAGAAACCGAAGCCTGCGCAGACATGGGGAGAACATACAAACTCCTTACAGACAGCCCTGGCCCTGTAAAGGCGTTGCGCTAACCACTACACCAACCGTGTAAAACACAGGCACACAACCAGATAACAACACACATTCAGGGCAAGTATTTCATCTAGACAATAAATAAATAGTTTCAGAAATATGAGTCTTGGATGGTTAATGAGAGCAGTTCCTTTGGTCGTTCAGTATCCTCACTGCTCGAGGGAAGAAGCTGATCCTCATCCTGGTGGTGCTGGCTCTGATCCTCCTGTATCTCCTTCCCGACGGGAGCAGGTGAAGGATGCTGTGTGTAGGGTGGAAGGGGTCCTCAATGATGTTGTGCACTCTCTTCAGACAACGATCCTGGTAGATCATGTCGATGAGGGAGAGGCAGGAGACTTCAGTCATCCTCCCCTCTCACCTTAAACCCATGCCCTGTAGTTATACAATCGTCTACCCTGGGGAAACAGGCTGACCATTCACTTTATCCATGCTCCTGATGATTTTGTGAACCTCCATTGGGTCAGCCTTTTGTCTCTTTCACTCGTGGGAATGCAGACCCAGCCAGTCCAACCTCTCCCGATAACTCAAGCCCTCCAGATCCAGCAACATTTGTGGTGAACCACCTCTGAACCCCTTCTCACTGAACAATGTCCTTCTTCAAGCTGGGTGACCAGAACTGCACACACTAGCGTAGTCTCATCAATGCCTTGGACAGCCAAATCAGGAGGTCACCACCCTTGTACTTTCCACCCCGCCCAATGATGGTCAGCATGCCCGAGGCCTTCTTCACCACCTTGTCCACCCGAGTTGCCAGTGTCAAGGAACTTTGCTTCGGTTCCCTAGGCCTCTCTGTTCTACAACACTCCCTACATCATTCATCATGCAAGACCTGCCCTTGTTTTACTTGTAACACAATGTAACACGTCATATTTTCCAGAATTTATTTTCTACTATTCCTTTTTATAGTTTATTAATTTATAGAGTTTATTACCCATTTGTCACTCCTTGGCCTAACTACCCAAATGATCTAGATCCTGTTTTAAACTTGAATATCCCTCCTCACTGTCAACTACGCCTCCAATTTCGTTGTTATCTGCAAACTTTCTAATCAATAAATAACCCTAACCCCTGCAGCACAGGAAAAAAAAACCTTTCCACATCCTTCCTAAATCAAAATATTGAGCACACGAGTTGGGGAGTTATGGTGAAATTGCACAAGACATTGGCGAGGCCAAATTTGGAGTATTGTGTACAGTTTTGGTTACCCAACCACAGGAAAGAGATCAATAAGAATGAGAGTACAGAGAAGATTTATGAGGATGTGGCCAGGACTTGAGGAACAGAGTTACAGGGAAAAGTTAAACAGGTGAGGATTTTATTCCCTGCAACATAGAAGAATGAGGGGAGATTTGGTGGAGGTGTACAAAATTATGAGGGGTGCAAGCAGTTTTTCCACTGAGCGGTAGGTGAGATACAAACAAGACGACATGGGTTAAGTGCAAAAGGGGATAACGTATCGGGGGAACTTCTTCACACAGAGATTGGTGAGATTGTGGAATGAGCTGCCATCTGAAGTGGTGTATATAACCATAGAACAATTACAGTACGGAAACAGGCCATCTTGGCCCCTCTAATCCGCACCGATTTAAATGAACTCCACTAGTCCCACCTACCTGCTCCCTTGCCCATAACTCTCCAATCCCCTCACATCCATATACATATCTAACCCCCTCTGAAATGACAAAACTGACACTGCTGCAAGCACCTCTTCCGGAAGGTCATTCCATTCAGCCACCACTCTCTGAGTGAAGAAACATCCTCTTATGTTTTGCCCCTAACTCTTTAACTTATGACCCTTTGTTCCAATCTCTCCTACCCTCAAGGGAAAAAAAAGAGCCTATTCACATCTACTCTATCTAATCCCCTCATAATTTTAAATACCTTTATCAAATCCCCCCTCAATCTTTGCACTCCAATGAACAAAGACCCAGTCTACTCACTCTTCCTCCATATTCTAGATACTGCCATCCAGGTAACGTTTTAGTAAATCTTCTCTGCACCTTATTGATATCCTTCCAATAATTTGGGGACCAGAACTGCACACAGTTTTCCAAATTTGGCTTCATCAATGCCTTAATTAGTCTCAACATCACTTCCCAACTCTCCTATATTCTATGCTTTGATTTATAAAGGCCATCATATCAAAAGCCATTTTTACCATTCTATCTACATGAGATTCCACCTTCAAAGAACGATGAACCGTTATTCCAAGATCTCTCTGTTCCTCGGCATTTCTCAACACCCTCCCCTTCACTGCATTTGTCTTGTTGTAATTATTCTTCCCAAATTGAAGCACTTATCAGGATTAAACTCCATCTCCCACCTTTCAACCTACCCTTCTAAGCCGTCCAAATCCTTCTGCAGTCCACGAAAATACTCCTCACTATCCACAACTCCCCTATTTTTGTATCATCCGCATATTTACTCACCCAATTTACAATCCCATCATCCAAATGCAGGATTAATTTTAACATTTAAAAAGATTTAGACAGTTACACGAAGGGGAGTGCTAAGGAGGCATGTGGACTGGGTGCAGGTCAGTGGGACAATAGTTTGGAACAAAGTAGAAGGGCCATCTGTGCTGTAATGTTCTCTGATTCTACCCTGTGACTCTTACCATGAACCAGGTTTGAATCCATTGGAGCATCTCACCTTGGATTCTGCATGACTTGACCTTCCAGCCTAACCTACTACATGGGACCTTATCAAAGGCCCATATACACAACATCCTACTACCCTGCCCTCGTCAACCCTCTTGGTCACCTCTCCGAAAGATTCCCCCAGATTCATGAGACACTATCTGCCATGCACATATCCAGCCGACTACCTTCAGACCAGTCCATGACTATCCAAATACCAACAGATCCGGACACTCAGAACCCCCTCCAGCAATTTTCCCCACCACTGACATCAAGATCACTGGCCTGCAGTGGCCTGGCTTCCCCTTGCTACCTTTGTGAGGAATGGCTCAACACTGTCCACCCTTTATTCTTCCATCGCTTCACCCAAGAACAATGATGCAAATCTCAACAAAGGACCTCCATAAAGTTCTTCCCCAAAAATCAAAGCTCGCAAGAGGCTCCCACAATCAATGCACTCAGATGCGATCATGAAGAAGGCTCACCAGCAGCTATACTTCATGAGGAGTTTGAGGAGATTTGGTACGTCACCAAAGAATGTCAAAAATGTCTACAGGTGTACCATGGAGAGCATACTGACTGGTTGACACCTCCATACCACACAGCAATGCAATGTACAGGAAAGCCAAAGCCTACAGAGTTGAGAACTCAGCCAGTGATATTTCAAGTATCTATCAAGGATATCTACAAAAGACGGCATAGTTAGCACAAAGCCTTCACAACGCCAGCGATCTGGACTGGGGTTCAAATCCCACGCTGTCTGGAAGGAGTTTGTAAGTTCTCCCTGGGGGTTTTCCCCAGGGGCTCCAGTTTCCTCCCATTGTTCGAAACTTACCAGGAATTGTAGGTCCACTGGGTGTAAATTGGGCTAAAATAGCCTGTTACCATGCTGCATGTCTAGATTTAAGATTTAAATTTAGGAAAGCAGCCTCTAACCTCAAGGACCCCCACCGCCCAGGCCGTGCCCTCTTCACTCTGCTACCATCGGGAAGGAAGTACAGGAGCCTGAAGATGAGCATCCAATGGTACAAAAAGAGCTTCTTCCCCTCCGCCATCAGATTTCTGTATGGACAATGAGCCACAGGCACGACCTCACTTTCTCTTCTATTTGCAAAATGTATTTATTTTAATGTAATTTATAGCAATATTTCCACCAGTAATACTGCTCAAAAATTAATTTTATGCCAATGTTCATGAGAATAAATTCTGATCCAGAGATCAACCACTGGATCTGAAGGGCTGGAGTGACCAGAAAAGTCTCAACTTATTCATTCCAGGAAATGGTCCATCAGGGCTGCAGCAGCATTAAGACCCTTTCAAACTGTCATGTAAAATGAGGTTAAACCAGGCAATTTGCCCAGTTAATGTCCCAGTTACGTGGCAACTTGAAAGGGTCCGTATACCAGGTCAACCCGGTCAGAACCCAACCAGGTCCCTGATCTACCTCAGAGGTGGTCAGGGAACCCAGTTAAACATACCCAGGTCCCCTCTACGGCCGATTTGAAAATGGCCAACCCGCTTACTCTGGTGACATCCACACTCCAAACGTTGCCACTATCTGAACATCACGAACCTCTGGTGAGTGCAGAAACAACAGCAAAGACATCCCAGGCCCCCGACTGCCCAACCAGCCACCCGCCCCGGTCGCCTCCTGACAGCCCTGGCGACCGCCCACCCCCAACTGCCCCACCAGCATTCCACCCCAGTTGTCCCCTGAGACTGCCCCGCTAGCAGCCCACCCTAGTCATCCCGATCGCCCTGTCGGCCACCTCCTGCACTTTCCAGCCGGGAATGAAATGACAGATACAGACTTCTAATACATTAATGCACCGTGTGTGTAATATGTAGGGATACGCCGGGCAGCAGCACATTACAATAATCACAACATTTAAGATAATACTTTTTAAAATCAGAGGTTGACAAGGGAGTTTGAGAGAGTGAGTGCGCATCATTGCGGGGGCAGAATCCCCATTAAATCACCGGGTTGGCAATTTAGCAGGTAGGTCCGCCATCGATTTGACAGGTGCATCTGCACCCAAGACCCAGTAATCGTGCCCGCGTCCCAGGAGGGCTACCCGGGTGCTGCAGTTTGAAAGGGCCAACTGACAGAGCAGGCTTCAACCCCACAACACAGCAAGGGAAGGGGGATGGGCCTTCAATGAGCAGAGGATTAATCGCAACTTATAGAGCGCATCACCCCAGAGCTCACACGAGCTGATTCCCAGCTCCCAGTGGCCCATTCAGCACCCACTGGGTGCAAGTTCCAGATTTATTCCCTCTCTTCAGCCCATCCTGAAATGCAGTGGGGGAAGTTGGAAAGGTTAGACAGTACTGGGGAGGGAGTGGGTTGGGAGGCGGGGACGAAGCCACGTAATGCAATGCAACTTAGATTTCAGATTTATTGTCAGAGTAAATACATGGCATCCCATAAAACCCTGAGATTCTTTTTCCTGCAGGCAGGGCAAAATTAAACTGTACACAAATAAACAAAGAAATGTAAACAAACTGATTGTGCAATACAGAGATAGATAAAATAGATGTATTTGTTCTCTCTCTCCACCTCTGAGCCCCCACTGATCACTGGATCTTACACGTCTGGCTTTCCCCTTCCTGAAGTCAACAATCAGCTCCTTGGTTTGGGTGACATGGTTGTTGTTGGTGCAACATTCGGCCAAGTTTTCAATCTCTCTTTGTATACAACCCTCTACCATGGTATCGTCAGCAAATTTGTAGATGGTGTTGTCGTCGTTCCGAGCCCCACAGTCGTAGGTGTAGAATGAATAGAGCAGGGGGCTAAGAATGCAGCCCTGTGGTGCTCAGGGACTGATAGAGATTGTGGAGGAGAAGTTCTTACCAAACCTCACTGATAGTGGTCTGGAGCTGAGCTTAGACCAGTGGTTCTCAAACTCTTTTGCCCGAGGACACACTTTAATTTTTTCAAAAAAACTACACCCCACCATTAGCGGGTAAAAGTTATATATTCAAAAGAAGTTTGAATTAAATCATTTATTGCAAGTGTATCTCAATGCAATTAAGGTCAGGAATACACTGGAACACATATTTCATATTCAACTTCTACTTCAATATGTCCACCATCTCAAACACACATTCAACAATTGTCGTCACTTCAGTGGGAACCTTGTCCCCGACACTGGTGGAGATTTTTTTGATTCAGGGGTCTCATTTTGTTAGTTTCAACCTTAAATCTCCACGTTTTGCAATTTCCAGTCGGTTTCCCTTAGCTTGTAGCAAATCACTAACACCACTAAATAAGATGATGGAAAATGTATCAATAGTTCCCTTGCTAAAGTAGTCGATTTTGGGTATTTCTTTTCTATCTCGTTAAACGGCCACATCATGGTTCCTTTCCACTTTGAACAGAGTTTTCACAGATTCATCATGTTGCAACTCAGAGAATTCCTCTTGGCATTGCACTTGAACTTCAGATAAGTCCACCGCCACCTGAGTTAACCAAGAGGGAAAATCCATGGCCTTTAAATGACAAAATCTATCATTCAAGTCAGACACCAACATTTTTAAACGGTCAACAATGACATTTGTAGCAGCATTAGTTACCTCACACTGAACCAACCAATAGAATTGACTGAAATTTCTTACAGAAATATTCCTTTGGCATAATTCTAGAAGTGTCATGAATCCAAATCTTTGTTTTTGCATCAAAAAGCATTATACTTGCTGCTTGGAGTTGCTTGTTCAATGTACTTAGTTTCTCAAAAATGTCCGACAAATAACTCACTTAAGCTCTGCCATCAGTTGTTACCAAAAGCTTCACTTCAGGTTTGTCCTTGGAAAACTCGCTGAGGAGATCAAACAGTTCCATAAACCTTCTGAAGCAGTTTCCCTTTGACAACCACCTTATGAAGCAATAATCTCACATGTTCTACATTTTTAATCAACACAAAACTGATTAAACAGATGTTCACATTTGGCATTAGCTTTGATGGCACTGATACACTTGATCACAGAATGCAGTATCTCGTGTAGGACAGGGGAAACTTTCTTGACAACTAAGTTTTCTCAGTTGATAACACATGCACAACCAATACGCTAGGGCACAAAAATACATATAGACACAGGTCCCACTCACTACAGAACTGAAAAAGTACAGGGGTGTGGATGGAGACAGGATTGTTGAGATGATTTGGAATTCTCATCGCCATTGAGACAATTTGGAATGGATGATAATAGGACTGGTCAGAAAAAATAATTATAATGTTAACCAAGGATAACAACTGTTAAAATAAGAGAAATATCGGAAGAGCAAAAAACACGTTACGAAAATAAAAAGAACAAAATGATTTTACTTGGCAGTTACTACGATGGTGTTGCACTGACAGGGTTGCCAAGCCACATCTTTCACGCCAACATAACGAGTTTATTTTTTCAAACTAACTTTTTAATTATTTCCCAAAATATTCCTGTGCCCCACTAAAATATGCTGCACCTTGAGAATCTATGGTTTAGACCATCCATTCCAAAGAAAGCCTTGAAATCGCAGCGAGTACAAGGGTAACTTGTCCTCTCCGCATGCAGGAAGATAGGAAATAAAAAGAACTTAGAGAGCTAGACTGTTCTTTCAACTTTCCCTGCACTCTAGCCCCAGGAGAACTTGACAAAACCCCAGCCGTGCACACGCCAGGGCTGCGCTTTCAGCTCTGGGAGGCATTCCAGAGAAAGCCACAGGAAGTCACAGACCAACCACAAGAGTGGCCCTCGGTTAAACCACTGGTACTCGATATAGTGGAGGCTTCCTTGTCAAACCTCACACAACACGTGGAAGCAAAGCAGCTCCTAAGCCTACCACCAACATTCAATATGGAAGGAGTCCAATTAAACATTTAATGGGTTAACACAGAAAAGGAGCTGTTATACTTTGCACAATTCACATTGCTCAAGCACCAAGACTCTTGCTGAAGCTATACAGGCACTTCGTAAAAGGTGGAAAAATCTACAATAAATTTAGATTTATCGTCAGAGTACGTACACAACATCCTTATTCCTGCGGACCAGGCAGAATTTTCACTTATTGGTAGTGCAAGGAAGATAATAAATACAAAAAAAGAGATAATTATTATTTACATTTGTCATTAAAAAAGTAAGTGGGGTCACAATTGTGCAGACAGCGAGCCGGATAGGCTTTGGAAAGAAACTATCCTCTGACTTCTGCCTGAAGGTAGCAGTGAGAAGAGGGTGTGACCAGGGTTGACTGCCTTCTTAACCCTACCAACAAGCGCATTTGCTCCATGTCCCGGTTCTATACCCAACCACCAGCTGGTTCATACTAGTGTTCACACTGTAAAGTGCATCTTTGGAAAGGTTAGGGTAAAAATAGCTGCTTCACCAAGTTCCACAAGACAGCTACTGGAAGCAAAAAGCAAGAACTTTCAAAATTGTGGTTTGAGGGAATGTTTAAATGTGTGAAGAATGTTCTTTTTAAACGTCTCCCCTTTCACCCTTAACCCATGTCCTCTGATTTGTATCTCAACTACTCTTAGTGGAAAAATCTGCTTGCTTTTTTTCTGTCTGTACCCCTCATAATTTTGCACACCTCTATCAAATCTCCCCTCATTCTCTGACACTCCAGGGAATAAAGTCCTAAACTGTTTAACCTTTCCCTGTAACTCAGTTCCTGAAGTCCAGGCAACATCCTTGTAAATTTTCTCTGCACTTTTTCAATCGTATTGATATCTTTCCTTTATCTTCTTATCGATGACCAAATCTAAACACAATATGTCAAATTTGGAATCACCAATGTCTGATCCCACTTTGCCAAAACATATATTCAATGCTTTGATTTATGAAGGTCAATGTGCCAAAAGTTCTCTTTATGACCCTATCCACTTGTGGCACCACTTTCCGGGAATTATGTACCTGCATGGACTCTGCCTGCGAATCCCAGACAAAGCTCACATGTATCAGGCACAGTACACAACAGCGGACCTCTCCCCCATCAGACCCAGCACATCCTGCACTCGCTTCCAACAGGATGCCCGCAGCACACTCTGCTTCAACCTCCAACGTGCACCCACAAGTCACCGATGCAGGCATCAGACCGGCCTTCCGGAGGGGGAACCCATGGATTGGTCAGAGGGAGTGTCCAAGGACACCTACGACCTCTCCCTGCGACAGGCCATGCTGGATCAGAGGTGGCCCACATCTCAATTACAAGGGGCAAGCTCGCATCGACCAGATCACGAGGGGATGAGACAGTGTGGACAGGCAGCCCCTTTTTCACGAGGGAGACCTCAGAGATTTACAAAATAACCACGGGCATGGATAAAGTAAATGTTCAGTGTACTTCTCAGACTAGATGATTCTAGAGCAGTGGTTCTCAATCTACTGTCTTGTCCCCACCGGCCATCTGTTCCCCCCCCCCCAAATCCTGGGTTTTCAGTCAGTCACCCCAGCCACCCATCGGTTGCCACCCACCCCCGAATCAGTTGCTGCCTCTCCCCCCGGCCCCGTCCATTGTTCCAACCCCCCCCCCCCCCAATCTAACTCCCAATGCGGTAGCAGGGGTGCAGTGCTGCCAAGCTCGGAGTTCACTCGGCGGCTGGCGTCAGTTCCATGCCCCAAGTACACAGTGGGAGAGAAGCTCTGCCATAGCAGTTCCAGCTGTGTGGGGGATTGTGGGTAAGGAAGATGGCCATTGCTCCCGCATTGAGCCAGCCGCCGCCTCCTTCCTCCCAACTGGTGCTCAGGCCGAGAGTTACCTTTCCACCGTAGGTAAGAGAGGACGGGGATGGGGGAACGGCGGGGACAGGGGTCTGAGCCAGTTTTATTTTGAAGTTTTACTTTAAATATTTTTTTTTAAAATGCCAGCGATATTTTCGTCCTTTATGGTGTTTAACTAAATTCATTCAACACCCCACGCCCCCGTTTTGTGTGATTTTAAAATATCTCCTTTGCTTCAAGGGTTCGCCATTTTAAAATGATTCCAAAATCCGGAAAATTCCAAACGACGACAGGTGTCCAGTGCCAACGATCCCGGATATAATTTTAGGCACCTTTATTGTATCTGCTTCCACCACCACTACTACCAGGCACCCACCACTTTGTGTCAAATATTTGTCCAGCGCGTCTCCCCTAACTCCGTCCCCTTCATGTTCTCTCACAAGTGGCACTTTTATCCTGCAAAGAAAGATTTTGAACTCATTCAAGCCTCTCATAGTTTTATAAACCTCTGTCAGGCCTCCCCGCCACTACCAACCTCTCCCCAGAACTCCTGCTCTTTAATCCAGGCAACATCCTGACCCGCTCCTGTCAACCAATTGAATCCTGCAGCAGATCTTCAGGTCGTGGGAGGAGGCCGGGGAGAACGTGCAAACTGCACCCCGATGAAACTCCGAGGTCAGGATCAAATCCCCAATTTGCTGGAGTCATGGGGAAGCTGCGTTACCTGCCGCCATCGCACGCACAAGCAGCTCAGGGGATTGCTTATCGTCTTCAGCAAAGGGTGCCTGATCCATTGGGGTCCACCAGCACTCCTTGCATTCATACTTCGATGAAGGGCTCAAGCCCGAAACATTGGTTATGCATCTATATCTTGGCTAATATAAAGGACACGGTTTGGCCCACTGAGTTTCTCCAGCAGGGTGGGGTTTTTCTTAAAACTTTAATCTGCAGATTTTCAGGTTTTATTTTACACTGTGCATTGCTCCTGCTTTTCCAGCATCTGCCATCTCTCTCGCTGACCCCCACCATTCCTCCTGCATCATTTAATTCCAGATTCCAACATCTGCAGCCTCCTGCTCTCCGACCCCAATGACAACATTCATCTCTCGGAGAGTTTGCATTGGCATGTAGCTCATTTAACAAATGCCAGTTTCCCCTCAACCACCAGAACTGTGGGCTGTGTGCGATGCAGAAATCTATTTTTATTTCCCTGCTCAGTTAAGTTACCAATTGAAATACCTCATCACCTCTGATAATGCAAATCTGTTAAACTGACCCAGTTAGATACTCAATTAGTATCACATGTTTATGCAGAATTTGGCTTCATGAGAGCAAATGTATTACAAAGCTCCGCAAACATTTCATTCTGACCTTGTTACAGAAAACATGAATCACTTTTTCTTAACTGGTATTCGTGCAATGCCACGAACACGGCAATACATCACGTTGTACACGGTAGTTACGGTGAGCAATTCCCCGGGTGGCGTAGAAGGGCAAAGTTAGGATTAACGGAGATATTGTTCCCGCTCTTTCATCTAGGTCAAGGTCCGACGGGAGACCAATTCTGAGAGGGGCGGGCAGAGAAGAGGACAGGGGGAACCGATGCGTTAGAGTCGGCCATTCCCAATGAGGGGTCCAACTGCCCCCTCCCCCTGGGCCCACTGCACGGTTAAGTAAAAGCCTGGTTTTCTTTTCACCTCGCATTACAAATATTCTTTTATGTAGTTGGAAGGAGAGCAGTACGGAACAAACCAAAATTTGACTGCTTCACAGGGAAGGTAGCCCATAACCATTGAGCAGAGTCCAGGGTTGTGGGGGGAGGGGGGGGGGGAAATGAAGAATGGCTGCATTAAGCAAATGAAGCCTTGTTGGGGGCTGCAGGTCAATTTGCCCATTCTCTCCTCACAGGTGAACAAAATCATTAAATAAAAAGAGAGGTAATACAGGTTGAGAGCGTGATATCTGAAATGCATGGGATTAGAAAGAATTTGGAACATGATTTTTAAAAATGCACTCATCACTCAGACTTCAAGATGCATGCAATCATTTCACAATATTAACATTTACATATGCACAAACTAACCGAAGTAGACGTATATAGAAAAATCGACACTCTATAATACACTACTTACTCCAGCTATGACCCGTTCTCCCATCGAGATTTCTAAACTCTATTGTGAATTTCCTTATGGGACCACGGACCAAAAGATTCCGATTTTGGGTACTTAGATAAGGACCGCTCGAACTGTCTTACACAAAATTGCCTTAAGTCTGCCATAAGGAAGCTCAAGATTCGCAATTAGCATTGCCCGGCGCCCCTTACAGTCAGTGAAAGAGAAGCAAGAGAGAGTCCCCTCCAGAGTCATCAAGTGTCCACCGATTCGTCTCCAGCTTTCCCGCCAGCCGGACAGACTCCCGTCCAAACCATCGGCAGCAGATCCAAACCAACAAGAAAGCCTTTGGGCCCTTCAGGAGCCCTTCTTGCCCTCAACAACCTCTCGAATCCCAGTTTCGAGGCCTAGTTTCCATGAGCCAGCTGCCCGATGTGTCCCCTTCGAGCTCACCACAAGCAGCCTGTGTGAGTTCCCCACCCGCAAGTCACCCGCAGGGCAGAGCCCCTCGCTGGCCCACCTCTATAGTCACTGTACTGTAGGGCCTTCTCCTTTTAAACTGGGGTAGCGTTGAACTCGTCTCTGCACATCAGTGGGCCAGTCCCATTTTAGAAGCATGGAGCATGGCAGGTGGGGTTACTGGATTAGTTATATTAGGATTTAACCTCCTCTGCAACTGGATCCACAACTTCCTATCCACAGAACTGAAGTCAGCGAGGACACCACCTCCTCATCGCTGCCCTTCTGACATGCCCTGTGCAGCCAAACACCCCACCAATGCCATGTATAAATAGCCCCGCCATCAGTTAGGAAATATAGCAATAGAAGGGTGACAGAGGGATGACTAGTTTGGTAATAGGATGACAACCTCTCCCTCAACATCAGCAAGACCAAAGGCCTGGTTGCAAATCTAAATAGGTCATATGCATTAAATGGTAGGCTATTGAGATGTGCAGAGCAACAAAGGGATTTAGGAGTGATGGTAAATAGTACCCTCAAGGCTGATACTCAGGTAGATGGTGTGGTGAAGAAGGCATTTGGAATGTTGGCCTTCATAAATCGGAGTATTGAATTCAAGAGTAGGGAGGTTATGATGAAATTGTACAAGGCATTGTTGAGGCCAAATTTGGAGTACTGTGTACAGTTTTGGTCACCAAATTATAGGAAAGATATAAACAAAATAGAGAGAGTGCAGAGAAGGTTCACTAGAATGTTGACAGGATTTCAAGGTTTGAGTTACAGGGAAAGGTTGTGCTGACTAGGGCTTTTTTCTCTGGAGCGTAGAAGATTGAGGGGGGACTTGATAGAGGTGTTTAAGATTTTAAAAGGGACAGACAGAGTAAATGTGGATAGGCTTTTTCAATTAAGAGTGGACGAGATTCAAACTAGAGGGCATGGTTTAAGATTGAAGGGGGAAAATTATAAGGGGATCATGAGGGGAAATTTCTTTACGCAAAGTGTGGTAGGGATGTGGAATGAGCTTCCGACAGACGTGGTCGAGGCGGGATCATTGGTTACATTTAAGGAAAGACTGGATAGTTACATGGATAGGAGAGGACTGGAGGGGTATGGACCGGGTGCTGGTCAGTGGGACTAGGAGGGTGGGGATTTGTTACGGCATGGACTAGTAGGGCCGAACTGGCCTGTTCTGTGCTGTAAGTGGTTATATGGTTATAAATTGGAGCTCGCTCCCTGGTCCGAACTGAGGTGGAGAGAGAAGACGCCTTTAAGTTCTTATAGGTAAACATCTCCAGAGGCCTGCCCTGGTCTACCCACGTCAATGCAGGACCAACGCCTCTCCCTCCTCAGGAACTGGAGGAAATTTGGCAAGGGCACGCATGACTCAACAACCTCTAAGGCGGTATCGGTGAAAGCCTCCTCTCAGGGTGCATCACTGCACAGGGTGGGAACTATTCTGTCCAAGCCCCCCCCCCACCGAGAAGTTGGTCAGCACAGCTTAGACCAAGACACATACCACACCCTCCCTCCATCGACACCTCCCATCGACCAACTCGCATTAAAACTCATCCCACCCCCCCCCCCTTAATCAGGAAAATTCGAACAGTTCCTTTACATAGAACCATACAGCACAGAAACAGGCCCTTCAGCCCTTCTAGTCTGTACCCAACTATTATTCTCCCTAGTCCCACTGACCTTCACCCAGTCCATTCCTCTCCCATCCATGCACCTGTCCAAATTCTTTTATTTGTAATTCTTTATTTATCGCACTATGAACCATGCAGATGCATCTCTTTAAATATTCAGTGACATTTTCTTTTTTCCCCATCCCTCCCTTCCCCCTTCCCTCCCCCTCCAAAAACAGTAAATATTGAACATATAATACAATAAAACAATATCTTTATACAAAAGGAATACACACAAAAAAGACGTAACATCTACTTATTCACATTAAATCTGATCGTGTTTATCTTCTTATCATTTTAGGTGGTGGTGGTCCGAGGCCTGCTCTTTCTGTTATGTTCCATATATGGTTCCCAGGTTTTTTCAAACATTGTAGCTTAGTCTTTTAATTTATATGTGGGTTTTTTTTCCAATGGGATACACTTAAACTTGGTTATATATTCCATTAATATTTATAATCATACAGTCCAACATGGCCATCTTATATCTTTATTTTCTGCCTCTTCACCACTTCCATCCCCTTTTTTCCATTAGTTTTTTTTAAGTTTTCCTTTTTAATCTCAATATATGACAACGCACTTAAGACATGAAATACCCCAGCCAGCCCCACAAGCAATAATCCTTTAACCCCAGATGTACCCCCCCCCTCGAGTTGCCCCTTGTCCCGCGACGGCAACCACAACTCCCATTTCCATTTGGTTTGCGAACTTACTCGCAAGCATCAACCAATTTCGCAGTGACCATTATTTTCCCACCCCCAGCCCCCCAGAGAACACTATTTTCCTATACATATAACAAAGCTCTCTTTTTTTCTCCATTTTTCCCCTTCTCTTATCCATCTTTAAATCTTTATATATACATTATTTTTACTTTATATTTTTACATATTTTTGCCGGTCTTCCTTCTTGTCACTCCTCCTCCTCTGTTCTCCTGTCCTGCAAATGTTCAGCAAATTCTTGGGCTTTCTTTGGGTCCGAGAACAGTCCATTCAGTTTCCCAGGAATGAATACTTTGAGTACCGCTGGATGTCTTAATATAAAGTTATACCCTTTCTTCCATAAGATTGTTTTTGCCATGTTGAATTCCTTCCTCTTCTTTAAAAATATACGGGTAAAAAAATATTTGTTGTCCCTTATATTCCAATGGCTTTATTGTCTTCTCTAACCTTCTTTCTTGCCTGCTCCAGTATGTTTTCTCTTATCGTATATCTTAGAAATTTTACCACTGTGGATCTCTGTTTTTGGTGGCAGTTTCGGTACTAGCGCTCAATGCACCCTTTCGATTTCTATTTCTTCATGTGAGTCTGTTATTCCCAGCACCTTCGGGATCCATCCTTTTATAAATTCCTTCATATCTGACCCTTTGCCTTCTTTCAGGCCAACTATTTTTATGTTGTTTCACCTACTGTAGTTTTCCAATACGTCAATTTTTTGCGACAATAAATCTTGTCTCTAATTTTTTTTCACTCTCTTCCAACTTCCCTCTTAAATCATTTATCTCCATTTCCTCAGCAGCTTCTCGTTCCTCCACATTTTCTACTCTTTCCCTATTTCAGTCATGACCAACTCTAATCTTTGTATTCTGTCTTCAGCTCTTTTCACTTTTCTTTTTGAACTAAATTCCAATGATAGCCATTCTTTTAATGACCTCATTTGTTCTTCGAAAAAGGCTTTATCTAAACTTTGTCCTTCTATTTTACCTTTTTCTTTCCTTTGAAATTCTTGGTCTTCTTCCTCCTCTTCTTCTGTGTCTGTATCTATGTCTGTGTTATCTTCTTCTCTTCTCTGTATCTTTGTATCTTCATCCTTCTCTGGTGAGCTGCAGGGCCTTCCGCTGCTGGGCCCCCTGCTGCAGGCCGACCCACTGCTGGACCTCCTGCCGCAGGTCGTCCCCCTGCCAGTCGCCCCGTTGCTGCTCACCCTCTTCCAGCCCTTCATTCTCTTTCTCACCACTCTTCTTCTTTCTTGCTTGTTTCCCCCAGCCGAACGCCCAGATACTGGGCGTCTCTCAGCTGGCCACTCCTCAGCTGAGTCCCCCTCCTGACGGCGTTAACCTTTTCTTTTACTTGCGCAGTTGCACATGCGCAACTCTTCACGCACGTGAAGTTGCGCACCTCTTCTTGGCTCTGAGAGCCATTTTGAAATCCACCGGTCGGGAGGACACCGCTCCTCTGGGGACTCACCAACACCGGAGACTGGCCGCTCCTCTCCACGGTGGCTCTCTGCTCCGACGTGCAGGTAAGGCCTTCTTCTTTCTTCTTCCCTTTTCTCCGTTATTCTTACATTTTCTCTTTTGGGTGCCATCTACTGTCTCTTCTCTGTAACTTTATCTTTCTCTTCTTGTATTTTAGGTTAATTGAGCTCTGTTTTTCCACAATTTTTTTTCTTTTCTCTGGAGAGGGCTGGTTCCACCTGACCAGCCACTACTCTATCACGTGACTCCCCCTCCACCTGTCCAAATTCTTAAATGTTAAAATTGAGCCCACATTCACCACTTCAGCTGGCAGCTCGTTCCACACTCCCACCACTCTCTGTGTGCAGAATCTCCCCCTAAACTTTTTCCCTTTCACCCTTAACTCATGTCCTCTGCTTTGAATCACAGTGCGAAAAGCCTACCTATGTTTACTGTACCATCATCAGGCCACCAAGCAAACCTCACAGGAGTAACATAACGGTGCCACTGCTCTGTTCCAACTGATCGCTCTCCGGGACGCTTGCTTTTGTGCACCGTTCTATGTACAGATCGGCTTGCTGGATTGCACGCAAAAGAACAATCTCGCTGTACCTCAGTTGACATTATAATAAACTTAAGAGTAGTCCATCCCAAACCCACTACCAGAGCCCTGGTCCCAGCCACTTCCCCCAGGACCCCAGCTTGTCCATTCCCACTGGTGTCAGGTCAAGTTAACTGTCATCTGCTTGCACAAGTACAACCTGATAAAACAGCATTCTCCAGTCCTCGGTGCAAAACACACAGCGGGAAGAAGCCGTTCCTCAGCCTGGTGGCGCTGGCTCTGACACTCCTGTATTCTCTTCCCCGACGGGAGCAGCTGAAAGATGCTGTGCGCAGGGTAGGTGGATGGATTCCTAACGTCCTCGTCAGACCCCAGTAGATCCGGCTGGGGTGGGGGGATGGGAGATCACGGTGATCCTGTCCGCTATTCTTATGCATCAATACATTTCTCATGAGTGCCTTTTCAAGAGCACCTTCTCAGAAGCACACGGTGGGCCTCACTCACTCACTTCACTGCTATGTGTAACTAAAACCTCCTTATAATGATTCTCAGGATGACACAGTGCCAGAGTACACCATTTGTCGCACAGACCCATGCAACCTCACACACTCACTCGCCCCAGTCTCCTGCTCCTGGCTATGCTTCCAAATATCACATGGAACGGTTAGTGAGGTGCTGTTACAGCACCAGTAACCCGGGATTGAATCCGGTGCTGTCTGTAAGGAGTTTGCACATTCTCCTCATGTCCTGCGTGGGTTTCCTCCCACTCTCCAAAAACACAGAGGGTTGCAGGTTAATTGTGTGCGGCACAGGCACGTGTGCTGTAGGTCTTTTAAAAAAACCCAACTTGCTGCTCTTCCTCACGTCTCCTGTTAAATCCACATCTTCTGCTCGCTGAACCTCCTCAGGCAGTTCTCCCCGTTCAACTACCCAGGATCCGAACCCCCATCAAATCACCTTTTAATTGTTATAAACCAAATGAAGCAAATTCATTTGTAAATCACCATTTTCAGGACACAAAGTTAAGAGGACCTTGAAATGGGTGGAGATGAAAGGGGAAGCAAACAGAATTTTATTATCAATCTTGTTCCTGCTGGATGGACAATTTTTTTTTGCCTTGGCAGGAAGCGCCTCCAGTTGGGTTAACAGCACACCAGCACCCCCACCGGTCCCCAGTTAAAGCTGCGCCCCCCCCCACCCAGAAACGGAGCTGCCTATGGTTGACTGCTGGAGCACACTCACTACAACCACGCCATGAGGTGACCGTGTGCCGGGATTGGCGGGGGGGGGGGGGGGGTGGGGGGGTGGGAAGTCTGACTGAAGGTGCAAAACAAGCAGACCCACAAGATAACACGCAGACAAATGAGACATAGGTACATGAAAATAAATAAACATTATTGATAAATAGTCAAGTCTCGGAGGGTTTGTATGAGCAGGTCGTTCAGCAGTCTCCGTGCCCGCAGGAAGAAGCCGCTCCTCAGCCTGGTGGTTCTGGCTCCGATACTCCTGCATCTCTTCCCCGACAGCAGGTTGGGGGTTCAGGCCCTACTCCAGACCATTAATATTCCAGGAAGTGTGCTGATCGAAAAATCGCCGCAGTTAGCGCAACGCCACTAAAACTCCAGCGATCCTGCTTCGAAGCCGGCAGCGTGTGAGGATTTTCTACGTTCTCCCATATCTGCATGGGTTTCCTCCGGGTGCTCGGGTTTCTTCCCACCCTCCAAAAAAAAAAAATTATATATATTTGGGGATTGTAGATTCCAAAAAGCATGGGACTGAACAGTTTTCGGTTATTGGGGTTTTCCAGTTAACCGAACAACAGTTTTAATCAGCTCAGTAGCGTCAGAATAATATTTGCATTGGAGGTTAAACAACGGGAGGCTTTTCTATTTTACAGCAACTTCTGTATACCACTTTTCTGATGAGAACTTCCAGTTTATCTTTCTGTTTCTACAGGCCAGAGATGCTGGCCTTTCCAACACCATACTCTTCTGCAAGACGCCTGGCACTTAATCTGCTGTCCAATTTCACCAACGGCTCGACTTTGTGCTCTATAGACGAACATCAAGGCTTCCTCTTTTCCACCGGGATCCCTGGTGCTATCTGCGGGCCTTTCGTCCATTTGCAACCACATCAAAATGGCGGCAACAGAGCACCCGGTGAGCGAGTCGGGTGATAAATTTTCTTTTCCAACCTGCGGCGTCATGTCAGTGCCGCCAAAAAAAAAAATTGGTTTTAAGAAATGTTCTGTACTTGGAAGGGCCTGTTCCCCTGCTGCATGTCTCAATCTCAAAATTAAACTTCTGATTTAAATAAGAGGTATAATTGAAACAAAGAAAAATAGGTACAGGAAAGGCCATTTGGCCCTTCAAGCCTACATCGCTATTCAATATGATCATGGCTGATCGGTACCCGGTTCCTGCCTTCTCCCCATACCTTCTGATCCCCTTAGCCACTAGGGCCAAATCTAACCTACTCTCAAATAGACAAGGATCGGGCCTCAACTACTTCCTGTGGGAAAGAATTCCACAGATTCCACCACCCTCTGAGAGAAGAAATTTTTCCTCTTCTCAGTCCTAAAAACTTCCCCCCTTATCCTTAAACTGTGACCCCCTGGTTCTGGTTTTTCCCAGATAATTGTTAAACCTGTGGTGGGGGGGGGGGGGGAATGCTCCGATCCTGTGGCATTGATGCAACAATTAGGCTCTCAACTGATAATTCCATTAATGTACATTTTCATCGGTGAACAGGAAGGTTCAGATTCACAGGACATTTTTGCTTCCAAACCCTCACTCGGCTGCTTTCTTCCAGCAAATGCTCAAATCTCCTCTCCCGTCTCCCTGCCCAGTGACTCAGAGCTGAGCGACAGGGGTCTCTCCTTGCACACTGGAAGCCTGTGTCTCGGTTTAACCTTGCTGCCTTCTTCTGAGCCCCGCATCAATGGGGCTTTTCAGGCAATTTCAGCCTCTGGGAATTGGAGGCAGTCAAATTGTGTGAAAAGAATTCTTTCTTCCTTTGGGAGAATGCAAGCATGTCTGGACATGGAGAGCAAAACAATAAGCCCAACAGGCAGAAGTTATCAGAGGTTACCAGCGTGCAAAGATGGCTCGTTCGAGCATTTCCTCCTACCTTTCCCCTCCAACAACGCCGTCCATACCTTCCGCTGTCTCGGAAAGGAGGCACACTAAAGATCCCCACCTCCACCCCCCACCCCACCCCCAACACTCAAGCAAGAAGATGTACGAACTTGAAGGCGCGAACTTCAAGGACAGTTTCTTCCCTACTGTTATCAGAACCTTGTATGGCTCTCTCATTGGTAAAAGACAATGCCCCCTTGCACTGTTTAACTGAACTTTACTCCATAAGACCCGATCCGGTCCTCATCGAGGGCTCAGCAGTGGAGAGGGTCAACTGCTGAACCTGAATTTCCTGGGTGTCAGCATTTCTGAGGATTCATCCTGGAGCCTCCAGGTCAAAGCAATCACAAAGAAGGCTCACCAGTGGCTAGACTTTGTTAGGTGCTTGAGGAGATTCGGTACAAAACCAAAAGACTCTCGAAAACTTCTACAGGTGGAGAGCATCCTGACTGGCCCCATCACTGCCTGGTACGGAGGGGCCAACACTCAGGACAAGAAAAAAAATTCCATGGGCACCAGACTTCACTCCATCGAGGGCATCTGCATCTTCAGAAAGCAGCCTCTATCCTAAAAGACGCCCAACTCCAGGCCCCGCCCTCTTTGCTGCTGCCATCAGGGGAAAAGGTACAGATTCCTGAATGATCAATGAACCACAGATACTGCCTTACTTTTGCTTGCACCATTTTTATTTTGTAAGGTGGTTTGTAGAAATGTTGGCACCGTGATGCAACCACAAAACAACAAATTTTGTGGCACAATCACAGCAAACTCTGATTCCCTGCACTTTGTAACACCGTACCCTGCCCCCAGATTCACTACACCCTGCACTTTTAATATTTCACTACCCACTGAATTTAAATGTGGGTTGACTTGCCTGGATAGCACGCAAACCTCAGTGCATGTGACAATAATGAATTCAATTCAGAGCTCTCAGAATCATGAGAAAACACCAAAGAAGTCACCTCCTCTTCCCGGCCTTAGTAAAGGTCACAGATTAACCCCCAAATTCATGCACCTTTAGTATGTGGAAAGAGACACAAGTTTATTGTCATCTCATTGTACAGGTACAAATCTGATGAAACAACGTTCTCCGGTCCTCAGTGTAACACGCGCAGACACACAATCAGACATAACACATGTACAGACAAAATACATATGCAGGACAAGTGTTCATACAAATAAACAGATAAATATTGTTTTGTAAATATGAACGTCTCACATGGTTAGTGGGAGCAGTTCCTTTGGTTGATTAATAAATAGTAGCGTTTCAGAGAGTACGTGCAGTTCATTTAGTCATTCAGCAGATTCACTGCCCGTGGGAAGAAGCCTGGTGGTGTTGGCTCTGATCCTCCTGCACCTCTTTCCCGACAGGAACAGCTGAATGATGCTGTGCGTGGGGAGAAAGGGGGTCCTCAATGATTTTGTGCGCCTTCTCCAGACAACGACCCCTGTGAATCATGTCAATGGGTGAGAGGGGAGGGGGGAAGACTCCAGCAATCCTCTCTGCCGCTCTTCTGGACCCGAGGGCTGACCTACAATCCAATGCTCCGCAGCAACTGTACCTCACTGTGCTGCAGCCGGCCAAGGGGCTCTCAACAGAGCTCCTGCAGAAAGTTGACATGATGGTGGCCGGTAGCCTTGGCCGCCTCGGTCTTCTCAGGGTGTGTGGTCGCTGCTGCGCCTTCCTGCCGAGTATTGTTTGCCTCATTCAGGAATTCTAAAGCGCAGAAGGAAGAGCCCAAAGGCCCGTAAATGGTTGATGGGAGAGGGAGAGAAAGGGTGCAAGTCTCAGATTTTTGAGCTCACAGCCCCCCTCACCTCCAAAGCCGGGGCAAGTTTAGCGTTGATAGGTCACACCCCCAGGTTTTAGAAGCTGCACGTCCCCTTCCCTCTCCGAGCAGCGTGGTGAATCAACGACACCTTTGTGAGCTCGAGAGCTGCTTCGTGACCGAGCTCCTTTCTGATTTCCACAAGAAAAGGACTCCGTTAACAACAGATGTGATACCAAGCGTGTGATTAATTCAACTGCTCCATCTCATCATTTGAAACGGGCTGGTTGAGTGTGACCACAGCTGCAATGTGCCCAGCCCTCTGCAGCCTTCCCTTTCTCTGTGAAGGAGAGGCGAGCAGAGAAAATAAAACACCACAGAATTCACCATGAATAAGCGGCAGATCAGATGCTCACGCGAGAGGGGTAAGGGGCTGGAGAAGGGCATTCGGGAGATGTTGCTGTCCCCAGCACTGGTGGGGCAGACCACTGAAAGGTAGCGAGACGGGCAAAGCAAGCAGGACCCCCCCCCCCCCACCTCGCACGCATTCACATTCAGCTGCTGGCCATCATTGGGACGACATGGACTGACGAGGGTCAAGTGGAATTCTGCAGTACAGAAACAGGCCCTTCAGCCAATCGTGCCTCTGCCCGGCCTCGTGCTTATGCTACAGACGGCCAGAGGTCAAAGGGCCCGTGTGGGCAGCCGGCTCAAGAGTATCACATCCAGCATTCGAGAGAATGCTGAGGGCAAGAAGTGCCTTGGGCCCTGAAGGATTCCAGATCGTAACAGGTTTGGATCTGAAGTCGGTACGGCTGCAGAAGCTGGAGGCAAATCCACGGACACCCAGTGTCTCTGAAGGAATCCTCTTTTACTTTTCTCCTATTGTCAGAGGCGCTGGGCAATGCTCATGGCAAGTCTTGGTTTGCCTACGCCAGACCCAAGTTGAAGTGTATCACGTACATTACATTTTTACTATATTATTTCACAACATTAAAGGGAACTTTGTGTCTATCGATCCTGGCACATTGGCCAGAATTAAATCCATACCCCTCTATGCCTTAAATTCCCTGTCCAGATGCCTCCGAAATATCAACACCGTTCCCGGCCTCCATCACCCCCTCAGGCAGCCAACTCCAGTCGGAAATGCTCATCTCCCTGAGCCCTCCTAAACCTCCTCCCTCTCACTTCTGCCCTCCAGTCTGTCACCATCCTCCCCGCCCCAGGAAACAAGTCTCTGGTTGTCCACCCCACCCATGCCTCATTTACACCTCCGTTAGTAATGGTGGGCCTGGATTGGAGATCACGATGTACGAAGCAAGGCGGACAGAGCTCGGGCTTTTTTCTTAGGTCGTCGAAGGATGAGGGTGACTTAATAGAGGTCCATAAGATTATTTGTTGGGGGGGGGGGGGGGGAGAAGAACATCCAGCCCCTTTTCCAAGGGCAACAATAACTAATACCAGAGGATGTCCGGTTAAGGTGAGTGGAGGATAGTTTCGGAGAGACTTCAGAGGAAATTCTTTTTTTCAGTGAACTGGGTGCCTGAATGCATTGCCAGGGGTGGTGGTAGAGGCTGGTACATTCAAAGGACTCTTAGATAGGCACATGGAGGCAAGAACAGTAGAGGCTTGTGGGTGTCATGTTGGGGAAAATTAGGTTGTTGTAGATTAGTTTACAATGGGTCAGCACAACATTGTGGATCCTGGACTGTGTTGGAATGTTCCATATTCTAATTAGCGATGTTGTTTCACAGTGAGTGCCTTGGGCAAGTGAGTCTCTCCCTTGTCAGAGGTGCTCATTGCCTGGCCCTTTGGTGACGTGAACTGGATTGGAGGGCTGAGTTATCAGGAGCCATTGGACAGGCTGTGTCTCTGGAGTGAAGGGGGCCTCTGCAGCCGCACAGACCGGAGCCCTCACCTTATCCATGCCCCTCACGATTTTGTGGACCTCAAGATGACCGTCAGCCTCCTGCATTCCAGGGAAGAAAACCCAGCCCATTTATGCTCCTGTCCTTATCCAACCTCTCCTTTCCCGCCAATCTCCTGCCGACACTCCTCCGCACTCTTCCCGCCCCCCGTTCCTACGTACGGATGCCCGACCAGAACTGCACTCCGTTGGGTGGTCCCGCCAACGCCTCACACAAGCTCCGGCCTTTGCAATCAACATCCCACCCAACGAGGGCCAAGATTGATTGCCTCCGACCGGCCTTGCCCATTCAGGCCCGAAACTTTTGCAGCCGGAATGACTGGTGAAAGGAGAAATGAAAAAGGTCAGAGAGGCAATGAATCGAAAAAACCTACCAAGTGCCTGTTTGCTGCCATCCCTCCGCCCTTGAATGGCTGGGCTATGGCAATACTGCTTCAAAAATAAACACAAGGCTCTTTTTTTTTCCCAGACAACTGCGCTGTTCATCAGTTTCATTCAGGTTAACGTTAACAAGAGACAAGTACGGTGCTGATTTTGTGTCATTACTGTCAAGTAACACGGTCGCTTGATTGACAAGGGTATAATGGCTGCTTTCTGTAGTAAATAGAATGGGGGATTTTGGTGCCCTGTAATATTACAATAATCTTTAATGGGTGCCATATGGATCCTCTTGGCCACTTAATCAATGTTCCAAAAAAAAACTGTACAGAGCCTCTAAATATAGAGAAAGGTAAAAGCAGTGTAATGGAATAAAGATTAAGCAGTAAATTACTCCATTCAGAATGATCTCCTCTAAACTACAAAGGCTTGTGCAGCCGATTGTCACACAACAGAAGCAAAAGAACAATCTGATCCATGCACATCAATTCTGTTCAACAGGCAGATAGAAAAACAAACTGCTGAAGGAACGGAGCAGGTCAGCCAGTATCCGAGGAAGGAAAGAGGTGGCTGACATTTCAGGACGAGACCCACGAGTCCCGCCAGCTGTTCCGAGATTCGGCTCCGGATTCTGCACGCGCACGCCTCTCGTTCGACGCTGCTGATCGGCGACCTTGAATTGCTGACCCTCAAATCGCCTCTGCTCCTAACCAGCTTCTAAGTCGGAGAGGCCGGGAGATAGCTTCACTGAGCGCCTTCACTCTGTCTGTATCCGTGACGGGGACCTCCCCCAGTGGCCGGCCCACTTCAATTCCGCGCTCCCCCCCCCTTCCCGACTCCCACGGCTGGCCATGGCCTCGGGTACTGTTGTCCCCCACCAAGGCCACCGTAAATTGGAGGAGCAACACTTGATTTTCCATCTTGGCACTCTCCAAATGGTTGGCGTTAATGTCAACTTCTCTGGTTTCCCGCTAGCCTACCTTCCATTCTCCCTTCCCTTTCCCTTCTTTCCTCCAGCTCTCCAACCCTTTCCCTCTCCATTCAGAGCCATCCCTCCTCCCCCTGCTTGCTGGTGTGCCCTCCCTTATTGACCTAATTCCTCTCCCCCCATTTAATTCAGATGCCTGCTGACATTTTTACATACCTTATAGAAGGGCCCAAGCCGAGATGTTGGTTATGTATCTTTGCTCTATAAAGGACACTGTTTAACCTTCTGAGTTTCTCCAGCGTCATGTTTTTACTTCAACCAGCGTCGGAAGACTTTAGTGTTTTACTCCAAATCTCTTGGTTCCATAGCCTGGTACTAGGAGCTCACCATGCAAGGGCACCTTGGCTGAAACTTGTGACAAGGAGAATCCAACTTGGCCCCCTCTGCCTTAAATCTTTTTAGCAGGAGCCTTCTTAAACCACATTGCACTCAATCTCGACTGTGGACTTCAGGAGGATGCCAGCTAGCCCTCATCGAGGGGTCAGCAGTGGAAAGGACTTCAAATTCCTGGGTGTCAACACCTCTGAAGCTCTGTCCTGGGGCCTGCACGTCGATGCAATCGGTAAAAAGGCTCCCCGGCGGCTAATACTTTGTGAGAAGTTGGAGGAGATTTGGCACGTCTCCAAAGACTCTCGCAAACTTCCACAGGCGTGCCATTCACCTGGTTGCAGCACTGTCTGGTATGGGAGGGGCCAAAACTCAGGACAGAAAAAAAAACTCCAGAGGGTTA
>NC_091469.1:479446034-479556499 GCF_036971445.1 Narcine bancroftii | reverse complement strand
TCTCTCCTCCTCCCCCCCCCACTATTCCGGCAAGTGCCGGACACCAACGCGACCCGCACCCGCAACCAGTGAGAGTTCAAAGACCAAAACATCTTCACTTTCCACCCCTTCCCCAAACTCCAGCAAATAACATTCATCCCAACATCCACAAAGAGGAGGGAGGTGGGGGGGGTGGGGGGTCTCACACCAGCCAGTTCTTACCTGCACAGAAAGTTGCCCATAGTCCAAAAGTCAGCCAGCAAACAATCATATTTAAACGCCCCAAAAAGTGTTAAAAATGGTGGGGGGGAGGGGGGGGGGATGAGATAATATCCAGATCAATTCCACATTTAACGCACGTTGGTTTCTCCCTCTCCACTTCGCAAATAGGGCATTTAAAAGTAATTTCAAAAAGGTGCCCAAAAAAATCTCCCCCCCCAGGACTAAATTGCAGGATATTCAGCCTCTCCCCCTCCCCCCCACCCCCCGACCCCAGTGAAGCCGCAATCTGGCTGCTGTATCCGCTGGTTGGTCGCAGGGCTTTGAAGCGGGGCAGCGCTGTTGGTACAGAGCGCTCTCTCTCTCTCTCTCTGCCCCCCCCACCCCCACCCCCGTCCCAGCGCTGCCTCCAGGAGCGGGAGCGGGTGCTCGCCTTGGCTGCTCCCCCCCCCTCCCCTCTCTCTCACACGGCGGCGCCCCTCGGTGCGGGCATCGCTCGCCCTCCCTCCTCCCCCTCCAAACTTCTCTCTCTCTCTCTCTCTCTGCCCTCAATGGCCACGCACTTGTTTGTGCGTTTAATAAAAAAACTGAACACGGTCCAAAATGGCTTCTAAAAAAAGCTTGGCCAGCGAAGAGTGGGGAAACCCGGATGTTAGAGAGAGAGAGAGGGAGAGGGAGAGAGGGAGAGAGAGAGTCGCAGCTGCAGCGCTGGGTCCTCAGTCCAGCCCAGAGACGGGCCCTGCTGGTCGTGAATCCAACTGGCCGCAGGGGTCCAACTGGCCGCAGGGGTCCAACTGGCCGCAGGGGTCCAACTGGCCGCAGGGGTCCAACTGGGCCGCAGGGGTCCAACTGGCCGCAGGGGTCCAACTGGCCGCAGGGTCCAACTGGCCGCAGGGGTCCAACTGGCCGCAGGGGTCCAACTGGCCGCAGGGGTCCAACTGGCCGCAGGGGTCCAACTGGCCGCAGGGGTCCAACTGGCCGCAGGGGTCCAACTGGCCGCAGGGTAACCCACTGCCCGGGGAGGGAGAAAGGGATCCTGCAGTTCACCTTGCCCTGTAGTGGGGACAGAAGGTGCTCCCATTAGACTGTAATTTTCATATCCCTATCTGCAGGGAAGGCGGGATTGAAATCACATCAGCTGCCATTAGGCTTATTGTCAGAGCACATACAACCCTGAGGTTCCTTTTTGCTGTGGGTGAGGCAGAATCGCCACTCATTGACAGGGCAGAAGAAGACTGGCTCAACATAAGCCAATAGGAGATGAGTCTGACAGTGGGGGGGGGGGGGGGTCGCTCCTGAACCTTGTGGCGCCTTTCCTGAGGGGCAGCAGCGACGAGCAGAGCGTGCGCGCTAGGTGGTGTGGGCCTTGGCCGATCTCCCGCCGCAGCGTTCCCTGGAGATGTTCTCGCTGTTGGGGAGGGCTTGGGCTGCGTCCGCTACCTCTCGGAGGGCTCTACGTTCGGGGAGGGGGGGTACTGGTGTCTCCCCCCCACCCATACCAGATCGTGATGCGGCCGGTCAGCACGCATCTGTAGAATTTTGCCAGGGTTTCCGATGTCTTTCCAAACCTCCGCAAACGGTGCTGACGTGCTTTCTTCGCGATGCCATTGGTGTGTAGGGGGGTCCAGGAAAGATCCTCCGAGGTAATTAAATTTGCTCCACCTCGGAATCCCCCATTGATCACTGGATCGTACACCTTCCTGAAGTCAACCATCAGCTCCTTGGTTTGGGTGACATTAGTGTGTCTCTCTGATCATCATAGAGCATGATTCTTCAAAGCCAGCATGTACAGCAAATGGGAAGAGAAGGCATTCACACTTTTATAAAACTGGAGAGTGGGAAGGAACAACATAAGCTGGTTGGAGAGATCCTTTCAAAAATAGGTGATAAAATTGGGAGTGTGAGAAAGATTCCCTAAATCTGAGTGAAGCATCCCTTTACCGTATGTCTTGTGACACCCAAAGAGGCCAGTCAGCCACCAAGTATAGTTGAGTGGGGGAGCTGGTGCACGAGGAGGGGTTTGCACATCAAGCCCTGCTTTGTCCTTCTTCAATGCTAATGAGGAAAGAAGGTTACCCTGGCCCCATAGATGCTCTGTGGTTCATAAGGGATGACTTACAGTGGTATGTGAGTGGGGGAAAGAAAGGTTGAGACCCATTGTTCTAAGGCATGGACGTTTAGAAATATCACAAGGAGCATAGATGAAAACAAAAAATGCTGGAGGTACTTAGCCGGTCTCACAGCGCCCATAGGAGGTAAAGATACATAGCCAACGTTTCGATCCTGAACACTTTGTCAAGGTAAGTTTATATTACGTACGCTGCGGGACCAGCTGAGATCCTCCAGCATCTCTGTGTTTCTCCTACAATCGCAGCATCTGCAGACTTTCCATGTTTCACCCTGAAACTTGACGGCACAGATTTAAGGTATGAGGGGAAACATTTGAAAGGATCCGAGGGACACCTTTCCCTCCCAAGAGGGCGGTGGGTGCAGGATATAAGCTTCCAGAGGAAGCGGTAGAGACGGGGACAATTGTAACGTTTACAGGATGTTTTAGACCGCTGCATGGATGGGGAAATTTTAAACATGGTTAGAAACTTGGCTGGCCTCAGGACCTGCTTCAGTGCTGCAAAACTCTGTCTCTAAAAGATGGAATTGGAGCAAGCCTTAGCCATTTCAGCCCATTCCACCATAGAACACTACAGCACTAAAACAGGCCCTTTGGCCCATCTAATCCATGCCAAGCTTTCATCATGTCCAGTGCCCTCAACCTGCCCTGGCTCCATAGCCCTCCCATTCATGCACCTATTCAAATTTCCCTTAAATCGAACATGCATCCACCCCATCTGCTGGCAGCTCATTTCACATCCCACCACCCTCTAAATCAAGAAGTTCCCCAGAAATGTTTCCCTTCAAGATTTCATCTTTCACCCTTAATCTATGTCTTAGTGGAAAAAAAGCCTGCTTGCATTTGCCATGTCTAGACCCCTCTTAATTTTGTAGAACTCTTTCAAATCGCACCTCATTCTCCAATGCTCCAGGGAATAAAGTCTTAACCTTTTGGAACCATAGATCACTACAGGACAGACCCTATTTCACATTTCTCTGTAACTCAGCTCCTCAAGTCTTGCCAGCATTCTTGATCATGTTCTCCGCCCTCTTGCAATCTTATTCGCTGGCCTATAATTTTCCTGGATTTTCTCAAGAGATTTTCTTAAACAATGGAAGAACATTAGTTATCTTCCCATCCTCAGGCATCTGACCTGTGACTAAGGATGTTTTAAATAATTCTGCTAGGGCCCCTGCAATTTCTGTACTAGGCTCCCTCAAGGTCAGAGGGAATACCTTGTCAGGCTCTGGGGATGATCGTGGTTGATTGTTTATCCAGCATCACTGTCCTGGGGATCGGGGTTTTACTCACAGGACACTCCAATCATAATACCTGAAACATGAGCAAAGGAACTTACAGTCAGAGATCAGTCAATTGTTGCTTCCCAGTCCTATCAAATCAGCCTGTTTAATCTGCTTTACGTGTTCTAATAATGGGTATTAAGCAATTCTGTGCACTTTTGAGCAATATACCATGCAGTTGGAGTTTGCTCAAATCGTCTTCCACCAGCCTTTGTAGTGTTGAGCCTAAAGAAAAGGTTGGTGACTCGAGGCGAGAAACCACACACAGGCTGCTGGTTGATTGGAGTCAAGGCTGGAGACTGGCTGTAGGTGTTACCAGAGATCAGAACCGAGATGCGAGAGGGTGCCGAGGGCTTCCTGCTCATGTCAGAGGGTTGGATCTGGAGCTTGGGTTGCCGACGGTTTGTTCTGAAGGCTGTGTGGCTATGGGGGCTGCGGGAAATTCATGGACACTAGTGACTCTGGGGATTCTCCTTTGCTTCCCTTTCTCTGACTGTAAGGGGCACCAAGCGAATCTGCGTCTGCCTTTCGGTAGACTACAGGAAATTTCATGTAACATTTTCTGTTTTATTACATGACAGTAAAAGAAGCTTGAAAATTATTTCCAGTCTGAAGTAAACTGGTTTGACATTTGTTTGAAAACCTATCTGAGTTTTCTTCCCCTGAATGTTAGTGTGCAAACCCTTCAAATAGATTTGCGCTTTGCTCTTGCCGTCTATCGAGACATGGTCGCAAAGTTTTCATACTAAATTCATTCTGCTGATCCATCTTCCAATTATTCACAGCTGGACTGTTTCTGCAGTCGACTGCTGCGATTGGCGGCTTCACTTTTAAGCTATGAGGAGAAAGTATGCATTGCATCTGACCTCGTTTCGTTGGACTTTCATCGGAGGGTTCCTTCAGATGCAATCTTCTTTGCCCAGTTTCCTGACTGAGTCACAGAGAAGCACAGCATGGAAACAGGCTCTTCAACCCATCGAGTTCATGCCAACCATCAAAGCACACAGATGCACACGGACCCCACTTTTTTATTCTCCCCGATTTCCCCATAGATTTTGCCGTTCACCTGCACACCCCAGGCATTTTACAGAGACCAAACCACCTTTGTAACATCAGTGCAGCTTTTCCCCTTTTTTTTCCCCATTGCACTAAACAACCCCGCCCCCCAACTGAAGTTTAACATAAGAGCCCCATCTTTGCCTTCATCCTCTGCCCTTATATGGCACCTACAATTAAACCTCATTAGAATGCAGTAGTTGGGGTCCAAGATTTCATACCGTGTTACAGCCGAGTCGCAGAACAGATGCATATATGTCAGAGTGCCCACGGATAATCAAACCTATTTGATCAAGCGCAGTGTTAAATAGGTGAGAAGTAAATCGACTCGCGATAATGGAGGTAATTTATGCAGATTAACACCTTCAAAGAAACTAAATTCAAGCTGTAAATATACAAAATGTCAGCCAAACACACCTATTAAAAATAAATCAAGTATTTAATTTATAATTTCAATTGGTTCCCTTTGTCATCTTGATCAAAGAAACGGATTTTGAGGGCAAAACGCAAATCAAGAATCTGTCAAACCCATCCTTTTTTCCCCCCATCTATCTTTCCAAATTTGCAAAGTTTGGGTCCACAGACGCTATTAGCAATTCCACAGATTAACGAATCACGTTCTAACAAGGTTTCAGTGTACCTTGATCCTTTAAAGAGTTTAGAAGCCACCTTCATCGCCGTGGCTTTTATTGCACACTCCAGCGTTAAACCTTGTTTATTCAGTGAGTTGGGTTGAATTTGCCTGATGGTTGACCCTCATAGACCTGCTACACCCCATTCAATTCAGGAGGGCTCCATATCACAGCAAACAAAGGGGGTTGTAGCACAATCAGTAAACCACTCACTGACGCAAAGTAAGGGCCAAAGGCTTTATTGATCTAAAGACCAAGGCATGCCTCTACATGCTGCTGGCTCAAGCTTCAAGGGCAGGTATGATGGAGGAGACGAGGGCTCTCGGCCTTTATTAGGGATCTTGGGGGTGGGGTGGCTACCAGTTCAGCAGGCGGACCAGCCTGCCCAGCTCAGTGGGGAACGCGCCCGCAATACCTGGTCCCACCACAGGGGTTTAAAAAAAACTGGATGTCTGCAAAGGAAACGTTGGGGAGAATTTTGACGTTACTGGGCTGTGATTCAGTACAACCTGTGGGCTCCATTCAGTCTGAGGATGAACTCCCAGCAGGCTCAAGGACAGGTTCTTCCTGTCTGACATCAAATTTCTGAATGGACAATGAACCAATGGTGGTACCTCACTTTCTCCTAATTTATGCATTTTTATTTACTTTTAAAAGTAATTTTCTTTTACCAATGTTTGAACCGTGATGGCACTGATGCAAAACAATGAATTTCATGACATGTTCATGACGATAAATTCTGATTCTACTCCCACTAAACATCCGAGGCTCTCCTTCGTACAAAGCATCTGTACATTTTTATGGAAATAATACTTGTCCTGCATCTGTATTATTTGTCTGTACGTGTGTTATGTCCCCTGTGGTCATTTTGACAGCTCTTGGCCTGTACTAATTGAAATTTAGAAGGATGGGGGGTAGGAGGTGGGGGATCTCACTGAAACATTTTGAATGGTGAAAGGCGTGGACAGAGTACATGTAGAAAGGTTGTGGCCTATGTTGAGAGAGTCGAGGACAAGAGAGCACAACTTCAGGATTGAAGGGCATCCGCTTAGAACAGAGATGCCACAGGATGGTGGAATTCGTTGCCACAGGCGGTTGTAGAAACCAGGTCATTTAAGTAGGAGATTGATAGGTTCTTGATTAGCCATAGGTTATGGGGAGGAGGTCGTAAAATGGATCAGCTCATGATTACATGACAGGGAAGACTCGATGGACTGAGTGGCCTAGTTCTGCTCCTATATCTCATGGCCTCATGGTGATTAACGGTCTCAGCTGAATTTTGGTGTTGGTCCCGAAGGTGCTGGATGGCAGTGGTTCTGCACGCTCCTGATCATCTAATGAAACGAAACCTACTTTATCTTGTGTGAGGCCAGGAGGTTAAAGAGTCAAGGACCCACACAAGACAAAAAAAAACTGTCTGTTGAATTGGGATCTCGATACAACTCCTTTATTACCACTGCTTCCTGGACTGTCACAGTGTTTCACTTATAGCATTATCTCGAGCTGTCTCAACAATAGTGTTCAACCTGCTGAACACTTCCACCCTTAGAAATGCAGAGGTTAGGTGTGGCTTGCTATAGCTTCATCAATCTTGATAATGGGTCCAGACACAAATCGTTGACTGACCATTTCCACCCATGGATGCTGTCTGAACTGCTCAGTTCCACCAGCAATTTAATTTAGCTTTTTTAAAAGTAATATAATTTGGAAATACAGCTCAGCAACAGGCCCTTCCACCCGCCCCCCCCCCACCCCTGTTCTGCCCTAATACACCCCTGTGGCCAATTAACCTCCTAATCTTGTAGGCCTTTGGAATGTGGGAGGAAACCTGAGCCACCCAGAGGAAACCCACGTGGACACGAGGAGAACATACAAGATCCTTACAGACAGTGGCGGATTCCAAAAGACAATTCTTTTTCTGTTCCTGCTACGAGCAGATTGTGTCTGAGTTTTTTTTTCTAATTTAGACATGCAACACGTTAACAGGCCATTTCAGCCCATGAGATTTGGGTCCGTGCCATCAAATTAACCTACAACCCACCCCCCCCCGGTACATTTTGAATGGTGAGAGGTAATGGAGCCCCCCAGGGAAAGCCCACACAGATACGGGGAGAGCGTACAGACATCTTATAGACAGCGCAGGATTCAAACCCGGTCTTGATCATTGATGCTGTAAAGGCATTGCGCTACCCACTCTGCCAACTGTGCCACCCCGACACCAACCGTGCAACCCCCTACACCAACCAGGCTGCCCCCATGCCAACCATGCAGCTCCAACACCAACTGTGCCACCCCTACACCAACTGTGCCACCCCTACACCAACTGTGCAACCCCCTACACCAACCAGGCTGCCCCAACACCAACTGTTCTGCTCCAACACTAACTGTGCCACCCCTACACCAACTGTGCCACCCCTACACCAACCGTGCCACCCCTACACCAACCAGGCTGCCCCATGCCAACTGTGCTGCCCAACACCAACTGTGCTGCTCCAACACCAACCGTGCCATCTCTACACCAATTGTGCCAACCCTATGCCAACCATGCCACCACTACACCAGCTGTGCCATCACCACCCAACCATGCCACCTCTATGCCAAACGTGCCACCCCTACACCAACTGTGCCACCCCTTACATCAACCATGCCACCCCTACACCAACCATGCCACCCCTACACCAACCGTGCTGCCCCTACACCAACCGTGCCACACCTACACCAACTGTGTCACCCTACACCAACTGTTGCCACTCCCTATGCCAACAATGCTGCCCCAATTACAAAGCTTGTTCTGGATGGTCCATATGTGTTATTCTTTCTTTAACTCCAGTTCTGTTGCTTTAGTTGGCATCCTGAACTATCTGTGGTTGATCGTGAGTTGTTTGTCCTACCCTAGCTCCAGCACCAAGTGGATGCTCAGTGCAGTTAAGGACTTTTTTTCAGCTTTCAGTTCATCTGGAACTCGCTACAAGGACCATGACTTGGCCAAACTGGTCGGATCCTTCCTGTACGATCGGAATATCATCCCCAATGCACATTGTCCCTGAGATGACTGCGGTGGAGTGGAGACAGTCGCCCACCTCTATACAGACAGAGATTTTGCTCAGAATGTGGGGAGAAGGATGCAAGGGTCCTCACGGTTCATCCCCAGCAGCAGCCTGGCAGGTAACTCTCTGATTTATGGGTTGATGCTGGGGACACTCTCAGATTCAGATGTCCAGAACTGCTGGAAGACCATCAACTTGGTGAAAGATACTCTTTGGTCTGCCCAAAACCTGTTGGTCTTCAGTCACATGGAGATGTCGATGAGGGAACGCTGCTGACTGGCCTGTAGGAGTGTGTGCTGGGTGGTGCACTGAGGCTTGGTGCAGCCAACATGAATGGTCTGCAGGAAAGGACCTCAGGCTGAGACCTTCTCCACTGGGCACTGAGGGTTGGAGACTGGTAGCGAAGTCCCCTCAAACATGAAGGGCATGTAACACCAGGGAGTCACTTCAGAGATCGTACGCCTCATACACCAGGATGCTCTTCAGTGACTTCAGCTTAGCATTTAAGATGATTATTCCCCAGAGGCTGGGGGAGAAGCTGTCCCTGGTGGGATTTAACACCCCTCACCTGAAACTGGATTCTGGACTTCCTAACAGAAAGATCAAAGTCTGTCCAGGTTGGGTAGCAGGACGTCGAGCATTGTCACACTGAGCACTGGCGCACCTCGTGGCTGTGTGCATAGCCCACTCCTGTTCACGCTACCGACCCACGACTCCAACAGAGTCATCAAGTTTGCAGATGACACAAGCGTAGTCGGCCTCATAGCAACAACAGTGAGTCACACTATAGAGAAGAGGTGGAACATCTTGTGAATTGGTGTGAGTATAACAACCTGAGTCTTGACAAGATGAAGGAGATGATCGTGGACTTCAGGATGACCTGGAACAACCACCCTCCACTACACATCAACAACTCTGTAGTAGAGAAAGTGGAGAGCTCCAAGTTCCTTGGAGTTCACTTAACTAATGACCTATTGCAGACACTCAACATCTATTCACTTGTCAGGAAGGCGCAACAGCTGACTGCACTTCCTGAGAAGACAGAAATGGGCAAGACTACCAGCCACCATCTTGTCAGCCTTCTATAGGAGCTCTATCAAGAGCTTCCTGGCTGGTTGCATCACAGTTGCTGCAGAGAAATGGATTGAAGGTCAATCCACAGGACCATAAAAGTGGCAGAGAAAATCACTGGAGTCTCCCTCCTCCCACCACACCCCTCCCCACCCCCCACCCTTCACCATCGACACGATCTACTGTGATTATTGTCTGAAGAAGGTGGGCAAAATCATTGAGGACCCCTTCCACCCTGCACGCAGCATCTTCCAGCTGCTTCCATCGGGGGGAGAGATACGGGAGGATCACCACCAGGCTGAGGAACAGCTTCTTCCCATGGGCAGCAAGACTGCTGAACCACCAAAGGTACCGTTCACACTAACCCTCCAAGACTCTCGTATTCACGAAACAATATTTATTTGTACAGATGAATTCTTGACCTGCATATGTATTGTTTGTCTGTATAGCCACTTTCTCACTTGCCATTGATCCCAGGAATTAACCGCCAATCGGCCTTTAAAGTGGAAAGTGTGAAAGCAAAATCTGCTCAACGACGGCGTCAGATGACATCATCTCACACCGGGGATTGACGGCCTCGACCCCTAGTACAATCCCCGGCATCTGCAGACGCCGGTGTTAAGATCAGGCACGGGCAATTGCATTGCAGGTACTTCCGGTTAAAGGTAGAACAGACCAAATGCCGGGGATAGACGCTTGCAAGTGTGAAAGTGTTCAGTGTCCTGGTTAGGAGTGGTCTAGTGTGAAAAGCCAAACCCCCATTCCTATCCCCAGGACACTGAACGGCAGATTTACTGGGATCCAGGTGTGAAAGGGGCTTATGTGTGTTGCCTGGTTGTGTGTCTGTGTGTTTAACACCAAGAACACTGTTTAGATGACAATATACTTGACTTGTCTAGAGGCAATGGTGCTCTGTATGAAACAAAGAACTGAGATTACAATGTACAGTGACAAAATGTTACTGTATATGACACTAAAAATATAAAAAGACTTTGCAATGGTTTCCCTTTATTGTGATTGCAAATTTTGTTCCTTTCCGTATACTGTGTTGCCACTATTGTGTACACACTCCTGAGGGCACCTAACTTACAGAGATCGCAGAATGTGCATGAAACAAGAGAGCTCTGGAAGGTTGATTTGAGGTTTTTCAGGCTGCACACTTCTTTGCCACGGTACACACATGATTGAACACACCACGTACTGATGTCACACTTATCTACCAAGACTGCAGAGAGAGATCCTTTAATTAAAGAAGATTACATAACAGTGGTGGGACAATAGCTGCTGCACTGCTCAGAGAGGGGGATCCTTTAACATACATGTAAGTAAAATTAAAGTGGGAATCCCACATCATGACACAGAGGTGGGGGAGGGGCAGAGAGGGAGGGAGGGAGGGAGAGTGGGAACTAATGAGAGACACACAGAGCAAGAGAGTGACAGACAAAGAGAGAGAAAGGAGGGAGAGTGGGAAGAATTGAGAAAGACAGAGTCAAAGACAGCGAACTGGATCAGAGGGAGAGCGAGAGAGAGAGAATGAGGAAGGGAGAGTTTTATACAGAGATCATTCAATGTGGATCAAACTAAATGAGCAACCGTAGCAGTAATATTTACATCCCATACCATAGAAAGAGAGAGAGATGAAAATGAATGAGTACGAGAAAAGAGTGAAATTGAAATAGATTGTAAGCAGAAGGTGAGAAGGAGAGCTAAGAGAGTGTGTAAAAAAGAGGGAGAAGACTTTCACATGCATGTAACTAAAACTGAACACTGTGTGTGTGTGCGTGCGTGCGCATGTGTGCGTAAATGTGTGAGAGAGAGTGGGTGTGTGAGTGAATGTGTCTGAATGTATGTGTGTGTGTGTATGTGTGTGTGAGTGCATGTATGAGTGTGTGTTAACATGAATTTGTGTGTGTATGTGTAAATGTGTGTGAATGTGTGTGTGAATGTGTGTGTGAGAGAGAGAGTGGGTGTGTGAGTGCGTGTGTTAACGTGAGTGTGTGTTTGAGAGTGTGTGTGTGTGACTGAATGTGTGAGTGTGTGTGAGTGTGAGCATGTGAGTGTGTGTGTGTTAATGTGCCTGAGTGTGTGTGTGAGGTGGTGAGTGTGTGTGTGAGTGAGAGAGAGGGCTTTAATGAGAGGACATTCTCAAGTAGATGTATAAATGAATAACAGAGTGGTGTAACCCCTTTGTATGTGTAAGGGGAAAAGGATAGATAGAATGAGAGAGAGAGAGAGAGAGAGAAAGTTAGGGAGATGCAACAAAGAAAAATAAGATCTGAAAGAAAGAGAGAGGCAGGGTGGATGACGTCTTCTGAATTTGATATGGCTAAACATGACAGTTCATTTCTTTTTTTAGGGTTATATATCTTTCAATAAATGAATCAATACAAATGTACTGGTGGAATGTAGCATTCCTCACTGAACACCTTTTGCAATGTTGTTGTTTCATAGCATGACATGTTTATATAAGGAGCCAACTACGTATGTGAAACCTGTATCACAACAAGGGGAAAGATTTTAATTGTCTTGTATTTGTTATTAGTTCCACCAGAACTGGAAAGCCCTCACATTGAAAATCTTTGCAGAAATTGGGCTACAGAATTCTCAGAGAGAGTGGGGGGGGGTCTTCAATAGATGAATGTAATTTTTTTGCAATAACTGAAATTTATCTATCCTTTTAGATTTATGATCTTCTTTTCCATTTCTTTACATATATATGCGATATATATATTGTGTATTGTATATTGTCTGCCTTACGATAGACTAAAGGAAATTTTGTGTAATATCACACTTTCTGTTTTATGACCACAGCAACAAAATAATCTGGACTGTGAAAAGCCCTTGATTAAATGCGGGCTTATTAAAAGCAGGAAATCAACATAAGGATGGCCATGGTACTTCTGCAGGGCGTTGGTTCAGTGGGACTGAAGTTTATGACCACGAGGCTGCAGGGCATTGGTTCAATGGGACTGAAGTATGTGAACACGAGGCTGCAAGGTGTTGGTTTAGTGGGACGGAAGTATGTGGCCACGAGGCTGCAGGGCGTTGGTTCAGTGGGACCGAAGTATGTGAACACGAGGCTGCAGGGCGTTGGTTCAGTGGGACCGAAGTATGTGACCACGAGGCTGGAGAGCGGTGGAGAGAGCACTCATTGTTCTGAATTCTCTCTCGAGCTTTAATCTCCATCCCTTCCCCTACTCACAGTCCCTTCTCCTGTTTTTTTCTCACCTCCTTTTCTGGGGATCTCTCCCAGTCCTGGTCTGAAGTCATTCTCGTTGGAAGAGAACCAGGAACTTTTTTTTCTCAATTTGAAGGGAAAATGTATTCTGCTAGTTCTGTTGGCCAGGGGATTGTCAGACTCTCTGCAAAGTTGCAAGACAGCTGCCACTGCCTCAGAGGTACCAGTCCATGTTTGATGCATTCATGTGGAGAGAGAGAGAAGGCGGGGTGGGGGGGGGAGGTGACGGGGGGGGGGGGGGGTGGTGGAGGAGGGGATTGGTGAGGGTATTTTATTTCAATCTCTCTTCTCATCTGAGGTCTCCACAATTTTTGCAGTCCCTGAGAGCTGCAAACAGATGTGAAGATGCCTTTGTAAGTCCGGCGTGCATTCACACACCCACTAACCGGTTCCCGCTGTGTGATCCCCATGCCCACCTACCTCTCCATCTGCCGAGTGACGGTACAATTTCCACCATGAAAGAACAGCGGCACGGGATCTGGTCGTGCCGTGACAATTCGTCTCTAGCGTATCAGCCTTTTCAGCCAGGAAAGAGATTCACCAAGCTGATTTATCTCTAGCCGGGCATTCCACCTCCCTAGAACACATGACCTGCAAACTATTTTGGGAAGGATTTGATGAATCTCTCCTCACCAGCCAAGCTATTTACTGGGATAGTAGAAGGTAAGCGTATACAGAGCCGTTGTCATACCCACACTCCTGTTCGGCTCCGAATCATGGGTCCTCTACCGGCACCACCTACGGCTCCTAGAACGCTTCCACCAGCGTTGTCTCCGCTCCATCCTCAACATCCATTGGAGCGCTCACACCCCTAACGTCGAGGTACTCGAGATGGCAGAGGTCGACAGCATCGAGTCCACGCTGCTGAAGATTCAGCTGCGCTGGATGGGTCACGTCTCCAGAATGGAGGACCATCGCCTTCCCAAGATCGTATTATATGGCGAGCTCTCCACTGGCCACCGTGACAGAGGTGCACCAAAGAAAAGGTACAAGGACTGCCTAAAGAAATCTCTTGGTGCCTGCCACATTGACCACCGCCAGTGGGCTGATAACGCCTCAAACCGTGCATCTTGGCGCCTCACAGTTTGGCGGGCAGCAGCCTCCTTTGAAGAAGACCGCAGAGCCCACCTCACTGACAAAAGGCAAAGGAGGAAAAACCCAACACCCAACCCCAACCAACCAATTTTCCCTAGCAACCGCTGCAATCGTGTCTGCCTGTCCCGCATCGGACTGGTCAGCCACAAACGAGCCTGCAGCTGACGTGGACTTTTTACCCCCTCCATAAATCTTCGTCCGCGAAGCCAAGCCAAAGAAAAAAAGAGAAAAAAAAAGAAGGTGCAGGATTTCTCTCTGTTGCTGTTAACCTTTAGTGCAGGAGGTTCTGGTTAAGTGTTAGGGGCCCTGGTAACACCTGAGAATATTCGTCCCCCTCCAGTTTAGATGTAACATTCTTCTTTTACAGGTCTGATCTGCCCCAGATCCCAGTCGTTGCACAGTCAGTTTGTTTACATTTCTTTCTTCTTGATTACAGTTAAAGGAACCAGAAGTTCCGCCTGGCCTGAACTTCCTGCTTGGATGTGATTTTGTACAGGCACTAAGACAATACATTTGACCTTTAACCTCAGGAGCAATTTTCCACCTAGGTTGGTCATGAGATACAATGCAAAGGTACAGAGGGAGGCTGAAGCCAACTTTATAGATTGCAAGAATGAAGGCAAACAAAGGGATAGAAAAGCTCCACACCAGCTGCCCACTATACCTTTGGAGGTCCACCATTGGCCTACTGCAGGCGGAAACCTCTGTACCTGCAGAAGAGCATGGGGACAAGACAATACCTGGCTGACTGTCAATCAGCCGACCTGAATAGACCAAGCCCCACTCAGTCGGGTGTCAATCACCCTCTGGGATATAAGCCTGAGCCGGCCCTTCGAAGACACTCTCAGAGTTTAGAGCAGCTCTTCTCACAGCTGGCTCTGTGGAAGTTTATGTTGAATAAAGCCTGTTGTACAGTCTCTTGGTTTTCTGTGTTTGCTTCTGACTGACAACCCACCACAATACCCATACAGGACACGGAGCAGGAACAGGACCTTCAGCCCATGTGTCTGTGCTGCATGCAACATCCAAATCCAGCTAAAATTCTGCTGCCTGCATGCGGTACATGCACCCTCGATCCTCTTCATATTCACGTGCCTAAATAGAAGATTCTTCGAACTTAAGATAAGAACTAGGAGCAGGAGCCGGCCATTCAGCCCATCGAGCCTACTCTGCCATTTAATGAGAGCAAGGCTGATCTGATGATCGGCTCTACCTGCCTTTTCCCCATATCCCTTAATTCCCCTAACTATGCAACCTTGTCTTAAATATATTCACTGAGGTCACCTCCACTGCTTCAATGGGTAGCAAATTCCACAGATTCCCCACCCTCTGGGAAAAGCAGCTCCTCCTCATCTCCATCCTAAATCTACTACCCTGAATCTTGAGGTTATACTCCTTCATCCTAGTCTCCCTCACCAATGGAAACAACTCACCTACCTCTACAATCCCAGATGACTCAATCTCTCCTCATAGGCTGACCCCTTCGTCTCTGGAGTCAACCAGGTGAACCTCCTCTGCACCGCCTCCAGAGCCAGTTCATCCTTCCTCAAGCCAGGAGACCAGAACTGCACGCAGTGCTGCAGGTGTGGCCTCACCAGTCCCCTGTGTGGTTGCAGCATAATCTCCCTACTCCTATCCCTCCAGCGACGAAGGCCAACATTCGATTTGCCTTCTTGATAACCAGCTGCACCTGCAAACCAACCTTTTGCTCTTCATGCTCAATCACTCCCCAGTCCTTCTGCAGATACTACTGTATCTGCTTCCACCACTACCACTCTCTGTCTAAAAAATGTGCCCTGCACGTTCCCCCTTAAACTTTCCCCCTCTCACCTTATATGCTTGTTCTCCAATGAGTGGTGCTCAGGACTCCCCTCAGCTCCACTTGTCAAACCTCTCTTCATAACTCATACCCTCTAAACCAGGCATCATCCTACTTTAATGCCCCTCACCTAATCAATTATCACCTCTCCTATCCTCTTATCATGTCCGATTGACACCTTTTATCTGTTGGTCAGCACTCCTCCCCCTCTCCATCTTCCCTTTCCACCACTTTTTTAAAATAGACACCTGCCTTCCTTTCACTCATACCTTGAGGAAAGGCTCAGTCCCGAAACGTCGGTAACATATCTATACTGCCGACAGATGCTGCGAGATCTGCTGAGTTCTTCCAGCATTGCTGTTTTTTAAATCTCTTCTGTACCCTTTCTAAATCCTTCACATCCTTCCCGTGATGGAGTGAGCAGAATTTCACTCAGTATCCCCAGTGCAACTGAACCAAAGCTTTATACTGTAGAACGCCTGGTATCTGGCATCTATGAGGATTGGTACATGCCGGATCAGTGAATTTTCCGGTTACTTGAGACTGCATGTGGTGTTATTGGTGAACCAACCACAAAGGACGCCAATATTATCTATTTATTTTGCGCAATTTCTATTTTGCCAGTTGCTTGAGGCTTCTGGTTGCTTGAAATGTGGATAACAGGAATTTTACTGTAAATAACTTCATTTCTCTTACGCTCACCACCACCCCACCTTCTGGCCACAGCACATCTTGTCAACAATGCAAGTCTACCCCCTATTTTTTCAGAAAAATTCTGGTATTTTCCATATATTGCATGTAAATGTCAACCACCCCCCCCCCCCATCCAATTTTGGCCCCAGATGCCCACCCATCTGAGCTCCCAGCTGCCTTCTGTCTCTCGCACAGGCCCTGGCCACCTGCCATCCAAGTATCCAGCTGCCCACTCAACACCCACTCATATGTGCTCCTGGCTGCCCACCCATCTGAGATCCTGGACGCCCACTCATCTGAGCTCCCAGCAGTCTGTCCATCCAAGATCCTGGATGCCCGCCCATCTGAGCTCCCAGCTGCCCACCCACCTGAGATCCCAGATGCCTGCCCATCCGAGATCCCGGATACCCACCCATCTGAGCTCCCAGCTGCCTGCCCATCTGAGATCCCAGCTGCCCACCCATCCAAGGTCCCGGCTGTCCAATCTTCTGACACCTCAACCATGAACTCTTGCCCAGGCCCCAGCCACCTGCCCGAGCTCTCAACACCTCTAATGTGGACTTGCCTCCTGATCCTGGCTGGCCAGCCGAGCTCCCAATGCCCCTAACAATGTCCTGAATGTGGACTTACCTTCCTATACCATCCAAGATCCTGATAGCCCCAGTCCCGGCCAGCTGCCCTCCCATCCGAGATCCCGATGCTCTGACAAACGCAGGTCAAGAGTACTATTCATGTAATAGTTGGCCCCCTGAATTTGACACTAAAATTTGGTCCACAAAATTCGACTATTACATGCATATATACAATAAGCATTTCAGATTTTAGATTTATTGTCAGAGGACATACATCTTTGGCTTGGCTTCGCGGATGAAGATTAATGGAGGGGTAATGTCCACATCAGCTGCAGGCTCGTTTGTGGCTGACAAGTCCGATGCAGGACAGGCAGACATGGTTGCAGCGGTTGCAAGGGAAAATTGGTTGGTTGGGGTTGGGTGTTGGGTTTTTCCTCCTTTGTCTTTTGTCAGTGAGGTGGGCTCTGCGGTCTTCTTCAAAGGAGATTGCTGCCCGCCGAACTGTGAGATGCCAAGATGCACGGTTTGAAGCGATATCAGCCCACTGGCGGTGGTCAATGTGGCAGGCACCAAGAGATTTCTTTAGGCAGTCCTTGTACCTCTTCTTTGGTACGCCTCTGTCTCGGTGGCCAGTGGAGAGCTTGCCATATAACACGATCTTGGGAAGGCGATGGTCCTCCATTCTGGAGACGTGACCTACCCAGTGCAGTTGGATCTTCAGCAGTGTGGATTTGATGCTGTCAGCCTCTGCCATCTCGAGTACTTCGATGTTGGTGATGAAGTCGCTCCAATGAATGTTGAGGATGGAGCGGAGACAACACTGGTGGAAGCGTTCTAGGAGCAGTAGGTGATGCCGGTAGAGGACCCATGATTCAGAGCAGAACAGGAGTGTGGGTATGACAACGGCTCTGTATACGCTAATCTTTGTGAGGTTTTTCAGTTGGTTGTTTTTCCAGACTCTTTTGTGTAGTCTTCCAAAGGCGCTATTTGCCTTGGTGAGTCTGTTGTCTATCACATGACATCACATACAACCCTGTGATTCCTTTTCCTGTAGGTGTGGCAGAATTACCACTAATTGGCATTGACAGTGGGGATTCTGGATGGGTTGTCCCTGGAGAGTGAGCATTGACAGTGGGGATTCTGGATGGGTGGTCTCTGGAGAGACAGGATTGACAGTGGGGATTCTGGATGGATGGTCCCTGGAGAGTCAGCATTGACAGTGGGGATTCTGGATGGGTGGTCTCTGGAGAGACAGCATTGACAGTGGGGATTGTCGATGACTGGTCCCTAGAAAGACAGCATTGACAGTGGAGATTCTGGATGGTGGACCTTGGAGAGTGAGTATTGACAGTGAGGATTCTGGATGGGTGGTCCCTACTGAGTCGGCATTGACAGTGGGGATGGTGGATGGGTGTTCCCCAGAGAGTCGGCATTGGCAGTGAGGATTCTGGATGGGTGGTCCCTAGAGTGTCAGCATTGACAGTTGGGATTCTGGACGGGTGGTCCCTACTGAGTCGGCATTGACAGTGGGGATGGTGGATGGGTGTTCCCCAGAGAGTTGGCATTGGCAGTGAGGATTCTGGACGGGTGGTCCCTACTGAGTCGGCATTGACAGTGGGGATGGTGGATGGGTGTTCCCCAGAGAGTCGGCATTGGCAGTGAGGATTCTGGACGGGTGGTCCCTAGAGTGTCAGCATTGACAGTTGGGATTCTGGATGGGTGGTCCCTACTGAGTCAGCATTGACAGTGGGGACGGTGGATGGGTGTTCCCCAGAGAGTCGGCATTGGCAGTGAGGATTCTGGATGGGTGGTCCCTACTGAGTCGGCATTGACAGTGGGGACGGTGGATGGGTGTTCCCCAGAGAGTCGGCATTGGCAGTGAGGATTCTGGACAGGTGGTCCCTACTGAGTCGGCATTGACAGTGGGGATGGTGGATGGGTGTTCCCCAGAGAGTCGGCATTGGCAGTGAGTATTCTGGACGGGTGGTCCCTAGAGTGTCAGCATTGACAGTTGGGATTCTGGATGGGTGGTCCCTGGAAAGACAGCATTGAAAGTGGGGATTCTGGATGGGTGGTCCCTGGAGAGATAGCAATGGACATTGAGTCAAATCTCAAAAAATGTTTTGATTGAAAAACATTGACTGTTCATATCACTCCGTGGATGCCACCAGACCTGTTGTGTTCCTCCAGGTTCTCTTTGGAAAATGAGGGTAACTGCTGAGCTCTGACTAGATTCAGCAATGACCTCATTAAGGGTTCTAAGATTGGAGTGACCTAATCTCACTCTGCTTCCTTATAAGAGCTAAGGTTTATAATCTGGAAGAGGAATTAGAAGGGGAACCTGATTTTGACCTCTCCAAATGTTACAAGGATTTGTCAATGCCCGATTTCCTGTGTTAAAGATAGTGAATCCTCTACAACAGTGCTCAATGCCTTGAATGAGATTTAAAACAATGTTCACCATATGTTCAAATGCTCTTTTCAACTGGCAAGTTAGATAATTTTTATTCAACTAGACAGGGGGAGTAACATACAAGCACATCCAATATCTTTTCACAGCTAGTAGATTTACTGACTCATCTGTGTAAGTCTTGCCCTGTGTAAACCTGCCAAATGCAATGCCCAGCACTTGTTGGAAGTCATATCACGCACTTTCACACTTTTGAAACCATCCTGGCGATTAACTTCAAGTATTGCACTGGCAACTAACCCTGCTTCTTATGAAATATCACAGAAGCCAGTTGAAGGAGGAGAGAGGTTGGAAAATGTTTCTTCAAAGGGAGCTCATGAACGTGGAACTTTCAAACAGACAAAACACGGGATGCAAGTTCAATTGAGATTGACAGATTTTTACAGGAGAATCAAGAATCAGGGTCGAGGTTTAAAATGAAAGGTTGCCCATTGAAGACAGAGATGAGGAACCTTTTATTATTGTGAGAACTTGGAGCTTCCTCCCTCAACGAGCAGTGGATGCAGAGACTTAGTTCTTGGTGATCTTTGGTGAAAGGTTATCACTGGAAAGTAGGACAGTGGAGATGAATGCAAGGAACAAAAGCAGTAGCCTGTACAGCTGCTGGCTCACTGTCCCAAGGGTCCCCAAGGTTCAATCCTGATCCCCTCCCCCTCCACCCCACCGCCCCCTCTCCCGGTGCTATCGGAGCAGAACTTTTGCAAGCAAATGCAAAGGTCCTCTCTGGGGGATTCCAGTTTTCTCCTGCATGGCAAAGACTGAAGTGTCGGGAGGTTAGATCAGTAACCACTGACCCACAGCAACAGAGCAGGCAGTGATCACCGGGACAGAACGGGACAGCGGGCCGGGGCGGTGGACCACCGGGACAGAACGGGACAGCGGGCCGGGGCGGTGGACCACCGGGACAGAACGGGACAGCGGGCCGGGGCGGTGGACCACCGGGACAGAACGGGACAGCGGGCCGGGGCGGTGGACCACCGGGACAGAACGGGACAGCGGGCCGGGGCGGTGGACCACCGGGACAGAACGGGACAGCGGGCCGGGGCGGTGGACCACCGGGACAGAACGGGACAGCGGGCCGGGGCGGTGGACCACCGGGACAGAACGGGACAGCGGGCCGGGGCGGTGGACCACCGGGACAGCGGGCGGTGGGAGAGATCAGGCAGCCCTAAAAAAATATACTGAGGAAATGACGGTACACATCATGGCCCGAGTTGGTCCCGCACATGTGGGGTCCTGAGACCCTTTAGCGGGGAACTGTCAAGGCATTGCACAAATATGCGAAAGAAATCCTAGCGCTGGTTCAGACCCAGGAGAGCAGGGAGCGGAGTCACAGTCCTGCTCCGCTAGGGTCCTACTGCTCAGGGTTGGTTAAAGGGGCTGATGGTGGAGACTCCAGGGGAGCTAGTGGGCCGGTGCAGAACACCACCCTCCCCCACCCACCGCCCGTCCCGCGTTGAGAACTAGAAGCATGGGAGACGACCCTCCAGGATGGCCACCACGGCAGCTGACCAGCGAGGGGTTCAGGAGGGGCACCACGGACACTCGGTCCCTCTGAAGGGATTCTCTTTTGCTTCTCTCTTCCTCTTACTGCTACTCAATGCACATGGTATCTCTGTTTACCTTCTGGCCATAAAAGGAACCTTGATCCTTATGAATTAAATTAATTAGTTTATTGATTGACATATACATAAGCGCAATTGCTCAGTAAAAGGAGGTGTCAGGGCTTCTTCTGTCCCTTGGGCAAGGTAAGGCACCTGTTTCACCTCCCAGTCAGGGTCACGTGAAGCCATGGATCACAGATGGTGGATAGTTTTTACCAGTAGATTCTATAAGTTGGAATTAATAGTTGTAAAACTCAAAACACTGAGCAGATGGATCTGCTGATCAATGGCCAGGGTTACCCGTCCAGTGTGGGCAACAGGGTTGGTGCCAAGGGGGCATCCCCCTAAATGAGATGCTGTGCCCCCCCCTTAGGGTCACAGCCATCCCTGGCCATCGGACCCACCCCCCCCCCCCCCCACTCTCTCATGCATCAGTAGCATCTATATGGACACATGCTAGTGACTCTCCACCCACCTCCCGGCTGTGCCTCTAGCGAGCATCAAGTGTCAGTAGCGTCTAGTGACACTTGGCGCAATAAAAAGAGTGTCCTCGTACCCCAGGTTGGAGGGGCGGATGGGGTTAACGACAGGCCCTTCCAGCATCCACCCCCATCCTGTTGACAGCACACCACCCCCATCCCCTGCTGAACGAGCCCCCCCCATCACCTCTAACATACGTTCTGGCACTGGCCCTGATGGACACTGCAACTGAAGGCGGTAACGGGAAACCACTTCCCCTTGTCTATGAACTCGACGTCGACTATGGTCTCAGCTCAAAGATGGAGGCTCCTCCGAAGAAGAACAGGGGAGGCGACCGCCACAATGCGGAGGGTGGGAGATCGTGACGGATGGAGAGACATGATCACCCACACCAACCAGCAAGGCAGCTGAATGATAATGACATAAGCACAATGTCGTGAAGCAGTGAAAGTCTAACTTGCTGCAGATCCCCAGTTACATACAACACTCCAACACTAATTAGGTATAATTATCACACAAGATGTCACAAACAGAATAAAAAGGTTTCAAATATAAAAGGAAGAGAAAAGAAGGTAAATAATAAATCTTCACAGTTGGCTGGCAGTGTAGTAGGGAGGTTTAAGAATCAGGGTGGGGGGGTGGTTTGAGGGCTTGTAACAAAACCAGGCCTCTGTTCCTCCTTCCTGAGGGTCACAGTGAGATGAGAACATGGCCAAGGTGATGGGGGTGGGGTGGGGGGTGGGGGTCCTTTCTGGTGCTGACTGCCTTTCAGAGGCAGGGCCTCACACAGATGTAGATTTATGTACTCCCCCCCCCCCCCACCCCACCCCCTGTCACATTCCAGGGGCTTCACAAGAGTGTAACCAGACAACAAAGATGGGGACAATGGGATGGGAGATTGCTTCGAGAGTGGGGACTCTTTTTGGAACAACTAAAATGTATGAATTAGGAGCAAGAGTAGGCCATTCAGCCCTTCAAACTGGTTCTGCTATCGTCAAGATATTGGCTGTTTAGATTGTAGCCTCATCTCTACATCCCCACCGATCCCTGCAAATTATTCCCCCCTTGCTTATCAAGTATCTGCATGAAAAAAACACTCAAATTCTGCTTCCATGTCTCTTTAAGAAAGAAAGTTCAAAAGTCTTATGGTTCTCTGAGAAAATAAGGATTTTCCCATCTCTCTTAATGTGGGAACCCCTTTATTTGTAAAGAGGGTCACCTAGTTCTGAATTTTCCTTCAAGAGGAAACACCCTCTGCACATCTACCCTGTTGAGTCCTGTTTCAGACAGGTTCCCTTTCACTCTTCCAAACTCTAACAGAAATAAGCCCAGTCTTTTCTCTTTATCCAACCCGCACATTAATTGGTACACCCTGTGATATTTGGCACTGAGGCCAGCGTCAGAACATCCTTCAAGAGAGTGAACCCTTGCAAGGCATCAGGCCCTGACAGTGTACCTGGCAGGGTACTGAAAACCCACGCTGACAACTAGCCGGTGTGTTCACGGACATTTTCAATCTTTCATTAGTACAATCAGAGGTTCCCACCTCCTTCGAAAGGGCATCAGTCACTTTGGTGCACAAGAGGAGCAGAGGGAGCTGCCTCAATGAGTCATTCAGTAGCACTCGTGTCTACTGTTTGAGATGCTTTAAATTTAGAGAAAATTAGAAACTCTGTCTATGAATCCCCTTCTAAGTTTGAGTTAACCTGGCGACCATTTATTCAATATTTTCATTTGTGGTGAGTTGATCTGGCTCTGTTTTCTTTTTATGATTATGTATGATAATTGGGCTGTTAGATGAGATCGGAGTGATCGGCGTGATTTAGCTATATCGGTAGGTTTTTTTTTAAGTTTTTAATTCAGATTTGTTTTTTCTTCCTTTTTGGGGTTTTTTTTTCTCTCTTTTTTTTATATATTTTTATTAATTATATCATTTTTTTTAGAGATAGTTCATACTCTAAACTGATCTAAAATTTTTTTATGATATATTTTTATTCTGCAATATTATTGTTTAATATCTCTGTATTAATTCGTTATTTACTTCCACCAGCGTTGTCTCCGCTCCATCCTCAACATCCATTGGAGCGCTTTCATCCCTAACGTCGAAGTACTCGAGATGGCAGAGGTCGACAGCATCGAGTCCACGCTGCTGAAGATCCAGCTGCACTGGGTGGGTCACGTCTCCAGAATGGAGGACCATCGCCTTCCCAAGATCGTGTTATATGGCAAGCTCTCCACTGGCCACCGTGACAGAGGTGCACCAAAGAAAAGGTACAAGGACTGCCTAAAGAAATCTCTTGGTGCCTGCCACATTGACCACCGCCAGTGGGCTGATATCGCCTCAAACCGTGCATCTTGGCGCCTCACAGTTTGGCGGGCAGCAACCTCCTTTGAAGAAGACCGCAGAGCCCACCTCACTGACAAGAGGCAAAGGAGGAAAAACCCAACACCCAACCCCAACCAACCAATTTTCCCCTGCAACCGCTGCAACCGTGTCTGCCTGTCCCGCATCGGACTTGTCAGCCACAAACGAGCCTGCAGCTGACGTGGACATTTACCCCCTCCATAAATCTTCGTCCGCGAAGCCAAGCCAAAGAAGAAGAATTTGTTATTTACTATGTATTTTTCATATCTCTTTGAACTGTATGTGTTTATAAATTATAATAATAATAATAAAAAGATTGGAAAAGAAAGAAAGAAAAAGAGATGCTTTGAGAGTTGGGTCATGGCCAGAATTAATCATATAACCATATAACAGTTTACAGTACAGAAAAAGGTCATATTGGCCCATCTAGTCCGTACTGATTTACGTGAAACTCCAACGAGTTCCACCTACCTACTCCCTACCCATAACCCTCCGACCCCCCCACATCCATGTACTCATCTAATCTCCTCTTAAATGACAGAAATGACCCTACCGTAACTACCTCTTCCGAAAGATCATTCCACTCAGCCACCACTCTCTGAGTGAAGAAGCTTCCTCTTATATTACTCCTAAAGTTTTGCCCCCTAACCCTTAGCTTACCCTTGTACCAATCTCCCCTACCCTCAGGGGAAAGAGACTATTCTCATCTACTCTATCTATACCCTTCATAATTTTAACTACCTCTATCAAATCCCCTCTCAACCTTCTACGCTTCAATGAATAAAGTCCCAGTCTACTCGATCTTTCTCCGTATTCAAGATACTGCAATCCAGGCAGCATTTTTGTAAACCTTCTTTGCATCCTCTCTAACTTATTGATATCCTTCCTATAATTTGGAGACCAGAACTCCACACAATATTCAAACTTGGCCTCACCAATGCCTTAAGCAGACACAACATCACCTCCCAGTTCCTATATTTTATACTATGAGCTCAGACCTGAGTAAAGATCTAGACCCAATGCAATTCATCTACTGTCACAATGCTCAACAGCGGATGCAATATCACTGGCTCTCTCCACTCAGCTCTGACACCTAGACAACAGCAGCATGTACATCAGACTGCTCTTCACCGACTGCAGCTTACCCTTCAACACCACCATACCCTCAGTGCTGGTCAACAAGCTCCAAAACCTGGCCCTCTCTACCCCATTCTGCAACTGGATCCTTGACTTCCTGATTGGAAGTCCACAAAATGGGCAACCTCGTCTCCTCCTCACTGATTATCAATGCAGGCGCACCTCAAGGATGCGTGCTTAGCCCACTGCTCTACTCGCTCTACCCCCATGACCGTGTGGCACAATACAATTTAAATACCATCTACAAAATTGTCGAGGACACCACAGTTGTTGGCAGAATAACAGCTGCCAGGTTGAAGCGTGCAGGTGGGAGGTAGATTGGCTCATTGAGTGGTGTTACCAAAGCAACCTTGCACTCAATGTTAGCAAAACCAAGGAGCAGGGGGAAATCAGGAGAACCCGAAGCAGTCCTCATCGAGGGGTCAGCATTGGAAAAAGTCAAGAACTTCAAGTTCTTGGATGTCAACGTCTCTGAAGATCTGTCCTGGAGCCTCCATGTGGATGCAATCTGCGAGTGCTACTGAGTGACTCATTGAGGCAGCTCCCTCTGCTTCTCTTGTGCACCAAAGTTATACTTCGTGAGGAGTTTGAGGAGATTTGGTACGTCACCAAAGACTCTTCCAAATTTCTACATTTTGCATCACTGTCTGCTACGGAGGTGTCAATGCACAGGACAGGAAAAGTCGACCAAGTTGTTAACACATGGGCACCAGTCTTCACTCTATCGAGGCAGTGTCTATCCTCAAGGCCTCCAACCACCCAAGCCGTGCCCTCTCCTTTCTGCTACCATTGGGAAGGAGGTACCGGTGTCTGAAGACGAGCATCCAGCGGCACAAGAGTAGCTTCTTCCCCTCTGCCACCAGATTCCTGAATGGACAATGAACCATAGACATGACCTCACTTCCTCTTTGCACTAATTTATTGATTTTAAATGTAATTTACAACAACAAATGTGTTGTGTAATGCTACCACAAATAATACATTTTGTGACAGGTTTATGATGATACATTCTGTTTCTAATTCTGGATCTAAACCTAATCTGAATTGTTTCCAAAATATTAAACATCCTTGGTCAAATAAGGGGACCAGCACAGTGCAATAATACTCTGGTTGCGCCCTCAGTAATGCCCTTTTTATCTTTCTATTTTCATCTTAATTCAACAATAACAATATTGTAAACCATGAATTGAGGCACCCAGATCTCACTTCATCTCAAACTTTGCTATCTCTGACAACAATGTTTTATAGATTCATAGAATTAAACACTAAGAAAAGAGAAATGGTAATGTAATGAGTTTATTGTCATAGACGTGATACAATGTGCACATGCACTGGAATTCCTGCTGGCTGCGGCTGAACAGGCACCTCTTTAAGAGTACAATTATGCGAGTGTACATTACATTAAACTAAAATGAGATTTATAAATCCGGAAGATAGAGAGGTAACAAATACTCAGTTACCAGAAAAGGAAACTGGTGTTGCAACACAACAGACAGACCTCTTATGGTGTCGGGGCAAGTCCTCGGCACTTTTACACAGCCGCTGAGAAGCAGCAAATTTCCGCCCACTTTCTGCCCCGCTGGCAGGCTAAAGAAGTGCTGATGGAATTTATTTGCTAAATTCCATCCCGTAATTTTTTCACCGTCACCCCTGCACATCTTTACGGAGAGGTTGCTGCGTGAAATCACCCACAGCCACTCTGTAAGAAACAGGGCTAACGAATTTGATGTTCGCCCTCCGACAAACTCCTCAAGTCAGGAAGGCAGTGGAACAGCGCTTAGGAAGAGTAAATGACAACTCTGGAGGTAAGTATGCAAGTTTTAATTTCACAGAATTTTTCCTTTATTTCTGTGTAAAAAAATCAGGCCTGATTAGTGTAACAAGGGGAAATTCAAGAGCCAGATGGTTATTAGATAGGAACTGTTCTTGAACCCGGAGTTGCTGGTTTTCAGGCTTCTGTACCTATCATCTGAAGGTAGCAGTGAGAAGAGGTTGTGGCCAGCGTGATGGGGGGTCCTCTGTGATGTTATCTGCCTTCCTGAGGCGGCGCCTCAAGTAGACGTCTGCAGTGGATGACAGCCTGTGGTGCCACTGGCTGTGTTTCACACTTGCTGGAGCCTTCTTCACTCCCGGGCAATTGAATGACCACATGAGACTGCGATGCATACTTTCCCCAGTACACCCGTGGAAGTTTGATGGCGGATTGGATGACAGGACAAGTCTCCTCAGACTCTTTAGAAAGTAGAGGCGCTGGTGTGCCTCCTTTCTGGTTGTCTCGATGTATTGGCTCCAGCAGAGGTCTCCTGAAATATGGACTTCCAGTAACCTGAAAGTTCTGAACTTCTCCACCTCCGTCCCATCAATGTGCTCAACAATAAGCTCCTTGGTGTTGGTGACATCAAGAGAGCTGCTCCCAACCAGAACCCCCCCATCTTCACTCCATCGAGGAGATCTACAAGAGGCGGTATCTTAAAAAAAGCAGCCTCTAACCTCAAGGACCACCCCCACGCCCCCACCCAGATAGTGCCCTCTTCACTCTGCTACCATCGGAAAGGAGGTACAGGAGCCTGAAGACGAGGACCCAGCCGGTTCTTCCCCTCTGCCATCAGATTCAAGGACGGGCAATGAGCCACAGACACTGCCTCACTTTCTCCTATTTTCTTGCATTACAGCAACATTTGTACTGTAATGCTGCCACAAAGCAACGAATTGTGATTGCTCATGACAATAGATTCAAGATTCCTTTGTTGCCAAGTAATAAAAACCGTGTAATATTACACAAAATTGCCTTTAATCCACCGTAAGGCAGACAGATTTGCCATCAGCAGAAATTGCCTGGTGCCTCTAACAGTCAGAGGAAGAGAAGCAAACGAGAGTCACCCCAGTGACAGTGAGTGTCCATGGATTCACTTCCAGCGCTCCCGCAGCCATGCACCCGGCAGTCCAAACCATCGGCAGCCCGAGCTCCAGATCCAAACCTCCCACATGCTTAGGCACCCTTCAGCACCCTCTTGCATCCTGCTTCCAGTACCTGGCTCCTCTTCAGCCAGGCTCCAGCAACCTGCCGTCTGCCTGGGTTCCTCGCAGCGAGTCGCCCACAGCCTGCCGCCTGTGTGTTCCTCAGCCACAGAGGCCCTCGCTGCAGTGGGCACCGTCCCGTGGGCCACCCCCTCTGCTTCTCCAGCGAGCTTGGGGATGGGGTGGTTGTCTCCCCGTTTTCTGGTTGCCTGTGCTAGTTCTCTGCTTGCCCAGAGTTTGCAACCTCTCGTGGCTGCTGCCAATCATAGGCGTCGCCATCTGCGGTTGCAGAATTTTAAATCAAGCCATTCATGGTAATCTGAACTGCCCATAACTACCTTCGTGTGCAACCTAACCAATGTTTGGTACAACTTCAAAAGACTAAACACGGTATTTCAGCTGAGGAGGGAAACATGCCATGTACTTTCTGATCCATTCTGTCTACCTGGGCGCCCATTTTCAGGAAACCATGTGCCTCTATCCGAAGGTCCTTTTCCTAGGGCCTTGCCATTCAGTGTGTGTTTGGCCTGATTTAAGTCAAGTCACGTTTATTGTGCAAGTACAAACCGATGAAGCAGCATTCTCCAGTCCTCGGTGCAAAACACACAGACACACACCAGACATTTCTTTCTTCTTTGGCTTGGCTTCGCGGACGAAGATTTATGGAGGGGGTAAATGTCCACGTCAGCTGCATGCTCGTTTGTGGCTGACAAGTCCGAAGCGGGACAGGCAGACACGGTTGCAGCGGTTGCAAGGGAAAATTGGTGGGTTGGGGTTGGGTGTTGGGTTTTTCCTCCTTTGTCTTTTGTCAGTGAGGTGGGCTCTGCGGTCTTCTTCAAAGGAGGTTGCTGCCCGCCGAACTGTGAGGTGCCAAGATGCACGGTTGGAGGCGATATCAGCCCACTGGCGGTGGTCAATGTGGCAGGCACCAAGAGATTTCTTTAGGCAGTCCTTGTACCTCTTCTTTGGTGCACCTCTGTCACGGTGGCCAGTGGAGAGCTCGCCATATAACACGATCTTGGGAAGGCGATGGTCCTCCATTCTGGAGACGTGACCTACCCAGCTCAGTTGGATCTTCAGCAGCGTGGATTCAATGCTGTCGGCCTCTGCCATCTCGAGTACTTCGATGTTAGGGATGAAGTCGCTCCAATGAATGTTGAGGATGGAGCGGAGACAACGCTGGTGGAAGCGTTCTAGGAGCCGTAGGTGATGCCGGTAGAGGACCCATGATTCGGAGCCGAACAGGAGTGTGGGTATGACAACGGCTCTGTGTACGCTTATCTTTGTGAGGTTTTTCAGTTGGTTGTTTTTCCAGACTTTTTTGTGTAGTCTTCCAAAGGCGCTATTTGCCTTGGCGAGTCTGTTGTCTATCTCGTTGTCGATCCTTGCATCTGATGAAATGGTGCAGCCGGATAGGTAAACTGGTTGACCGTTTTGAGTTTTGTGCGCCCGATGGAGATGTGGGGGGGCTGGTAGTCATGGTGGGGAGCTGGCTGATGGAGGACCTCAGTTTTTTTCAGGCTGACTTCCAGGCCAAACATTTTGGCAGTTTCCGCAAAACAGGACGTCAAGCGCTGAAGAGCTGGCTCTGAATGGGCAACTAAAGTGGCATCGTCTGCAAAGAGTAGTTCACGGACAAGTTGCTCTTGTGTCTTGGTGTGAGCTTGCAGGCGCCTCAGATTGAAGAGACTGCCACCCGTGCGGTACCGGATGTAAACAGCGTCTTCATTGTTGAGGTCTTTCATGGCTTGGTTCAGCATCATGCTGAAGAACCAGCCATAACACATATACATATGGAGGACAAGTTTTCATATATACAAATAAATACTGTTTCATGAATATGAGAGTCTCGGAGGGTTAGTGTGAGTGGGTCCTTTGGTCCTTCAGTATTCTCGTTGCCTATGGGAAGAAGCTGTTCCTCAGCCTGGTGGCGCTGGCTCTGATCCTCCTGCTGTGCGTGCAAGGTGGAAGGGGTCCTCATTGATTTTGCGCAGCCTTTTCAGACAATGATCCTGGTAGCTCATGACAATGAGAGGGAGGGAGGCTCCAGTGATGTTCTCTGCACTCATGTTCCTGTGGACTGACTTTTAATCCATTTCTCTGTAGCAACCGTACCACACTATGATGCACTTAGCTGGAGTGTTCTTGATAGAACTCCTGTTGTAGGTTGACTTAATGGTGGGCGGTACCCTTGTTCACTTCAGTCTTCTCAGAAAGTGCAGTTGCTGTTGTGCCTTCCTCACAAGTGAGGAGATGTTGAGCCTCCACTATAGGTTATTAGTTAAGTGAACTCCAAGATACTTCGTGCTCTCCTCTCTCTCTACTACAGAGTTGTTGATGTGTAGTAGAGGGTGGTCGTTCCTGGTCCTCCTGAAGTCCATGATCATCTCCTTCATCTTGCCCATGTTGAGACTCAGGTTGTAACTCCTGTACTATGTCACGAGATTTTCTGTGCCTGCTCTGTAGTGCGACTCATTGTTGTAGTTGTTGAGGCCAAGTCCCAAAATTCCAAAAGTCCATCCTGTCAGTATCTGAGGATGATGAGCTGTGTGCGTGCTGCCTGCAGGAGAATGAATCTGAGGAAAATATCCAGCCCAGATGGCCGAGTATTAAAAATCTGTGCGGACCAACTTACCAAGGTATAAATGGATATCTTCAATATCTCATTCCAGCAGGGCGAGGTACTCACCTGTTTCAAAAACATACCGGTGCCCAGTATCGGCCAATAACACTTACATCAACAGTGATGAAGTGTTTGAAAGGCTGGTGATGAACCATATCAACTCTTGTTTGAGCGGTGACATGGATCCATTCCAGTTCGCCTATTGAAGTAGCAGGTCACTCACTGCCCTGGAACACCTAGACAGCAAAGATGCAGACATCAGGATGCTCTATGTAGACTACAGTTTGGTATTTAACACCATCGTCCCCTCAAAACTGATCAGCAAACTCCAAGACCTGGGACTCAACACCCCACTATGTAATTGGATCCTGGATTTCCTCACCTCCCGACCCCAATCAGTGAAGATTGGTAAGAACTTCTCCTCCACAATCTCCATCAATACTGGAGCACCACAGGGCTGCGTTCTTAGCCCCCTGCTCTAATCACTTTACGAACTTGACTGTGTGGGTCGGTACAACAATAACACCATCTACAAATTTGCTAACGATACTACAGTAGTGGGTTGTATAAAGGAAGGGGATGAGTCAGCGTACAGGAGGGAGATTGAAAACTTGGCTGACTGGTGCACCAACAGCAAGCTCGCGCTCAATATCACCAAAATTAAGGAACTGATTGTTGACTTCAGGAAAGGAAAGCCAGAGGTGTACAATCAAGTGGTCCTTGGGGGATCAGAGGTGGAGAGGGGGAGCCAATTTAAGTTCTTGGGAGTCACTATCTCAGAGGGTCTTTCCTGGACCCAACACACCAATGGCATCGTGAAGAAAGCACGTCAATGCCTCTACTTCCTCAGGAGTTTTCAGAGGTTTGGTATGACATCCCAAACCCTGGCAAATTTCTACAGAGGTGTGGTGGAAAGTGTGCTGACTGGCTGCATCACAGACTGGTATGGGAACACCAATACCCCTGACCGTAAAGCCATCCAAAAGGGAGTGAACACAGCCCAGGACATCACAGGCAAAACCCTCCCCACTATTGGAACGCTGCTATCAGAGAGCAGCAGCAAACATTAAAGACCCACAACTCCACAAATCTGTTCTCGATGCTGCCGGAAGACTCTCACCACTAGGTTCAGGAACAGCTGGTCCTCCTCCTCCATCAGACTCCTCAACGACAAATTCAATCAGAGACTCATTTAAGGACTCTTTCTTGTTGATTTTCTTTTTTCTCTCTGTGTTGTACAGTCAGTTTGTTTACATTCGTTATCTGTTTATAGTTCTTTGTTTGTTTGCATGCTTACGCTGTGTACAGTTTATTTTTGCACTATTAATAAGTGGTAATTCTGCCACACCCGCAGGAAAAAAGAATCTCAGGGTTATATGGTAAAAAATAATTTAAAAAGCAGGTGTAAATGGATTATTGTTTTGAAAGCAACAGATGAATGGACTCAGAAGTTTTGGTCCGGTGCCACAATCTATCTGGTTGCAATTTGTTGTTCTAAGAGGGTCATGTGATTTTGCAAGCAGAGGGAGAGAGAGAGAGAGAGAGAGAGAGAGAGAGAGAGAGAGAGAGAGAGAGAGAGAGAGAGAGAGGGAGGAGACCAAACAGGCTTTCTCAAAAAGAGAGAGAGAGAGAGAATTGGTTTCTGCAGTCATGGCAAGCTGGCAGCTTGTTGAAACTCCATTTTCAAGATGGGCTGTGAGTCCTGAGATCAGCCCGTTGAAAACCCTTGTGGTTCAAACAAGAGAAAATGGCTGGCTAGAATGTTTCACCTGAAATAAGGGAAACAAAAGGAACTCTGGGGTGACCTGCAGAAGAAGAGGTATCATTTGGAATATCCTGATGGGGCAAATTTCTTCGGCAAGACACTGAAGTGGCTGATCGGAAGTAAATCAGTTTGTGTGTGCCCAACGAGCAACAAATTTCTCTCTGAAACCAATAAGAATCTTCCTGAGCAGTGACCATTTAAGCACTAGAGCTTGGTGAAAATTCATAAATGTTAAACTCTGTGCACAGTGAACTTGGAGGAATGAGAAGTGAGATTGGATTGTGAATCAAATAACTTTTCTGAACTTATATTCACATTACAGACATGTGCATTTAGAATTAGAAGGTGGTTATGTTAGGTTAAGTTGTTAATAGTAATAAATTAAAGTTTGATCTTATTTTTATGTTTAAAGAAAATTAAAAAATACTTTTGTTTAAGTAACCATTTGTCTTGGTGAATTTCTATTGCTGCTGGGTTTTGGGGTCTGCTGGCCATAACATTGTTGATTTGAAAATATAAATAAAATAAAAAAAAAATGAATTGATCAGCTGAAGTTTGGAATGGCCAGATCCAGAGGAATGAAAGACAAAGCTAAATATATAACTTTCCTTTTTAAATCACCGAAATCCATGGAACCTTGGCTGTGTGGATTCAAATTTGTTTTGCCTATAGAAAGCAGAGAGTAGTAGTGGAAGGAAAGTATTCTGCCTGGAGGTTGGTGACTCGTGGAGTGCCCCAGGGATTTGCTCTGGGACCCCTGCTCTTTGTGATTTTTATGAATGACTTGGATGAAGAGGTAGAAGGATGGGTCAGTAAATTTGTGGATGATACAAATGTTGGAAGAGTTATGGACAGTGTTGAAGGTTGTTGAAGGTTACAAGAGGATATAGACAGGATGCAGAGCTGGGCAGAAAAGAGGCAGATGGAGTTCAATCTGGATAAGTGTGAAGTACAGGGTTAATGCTCAGTTACTTAAGAGTGTGGATGAACAGAGGGACCTTGGAGTTCAAATCCATATAATCCCTCAAGGTTGCCGCACAGGTTGATAGGATAGTTAAGAAGGCCAATGGGATGCTGGGCTTCATTAATAGGGGGGTTGAGTTCAGGAGTAGACGGGTCATGTTGCAACTCTACAAATCTCTGGTGAGACCACACTTAGAGTATTGTGTTCAGTTCTGGTCACCTCATTATAGGAAGAATGTGGAAGCTATGGAGAGGGGGCAGAGATTTACCAGGATGTTGCCTGGATTGGAAAATAAGTCGTATGAGGCAAGGTTAGCAGAGCTGGGACTGTTTTCTTTGGAGCCTAGAAGAGTAAGAGGAGACTTAACAGAGGTCTACAAAATTATGAGAGGCATAGATAAGGTGAACACTCAGCACCTGTTTCCCAGGGCAGCAAGAGCAAACCCCACAGAACAATGAAGGGAAAAAATTTTAGGGGAGACAACAGGGTGTGGGGCACTGCAGTGGGAACAAACAAGCACAAACAACAAAAGATTGTACTCCAGGCTTTCTTTGGCTTGGCTTCACGGACGAAGATTTATGGAGGGGTATGTCCACGTCTGCTGCAGGCTTGTTGGCGACTGACAAGTCCGATGCGGGACAGGCAGACACGGTTGCAGCGGTTGCAAGGGAAAATTGGTTGGTTGGGGTTGGGTGTTGGGTTTTCCTCCTTTGTCTTTTGTCAGTGAGGTGGGCTCTGCGGTCTTCTTCAAAGGAGATTGCTGCCTGCCAAACTGTGAGGCGCCAAGATGCACGGTTGGAGGCGATATCAGCCCACTGGCGGTGGTCAACGTGGCAGGCACCAAGAGATTTCTTTAAGCAGTCCTTGGACCTCTTCTTTGGTACCTCTGTCTCGGTGGCCAGTGGAAAGCTTGCCATATAACATGATCTTGGGAAGGCGATGGTCCTCCATTCTGGAGACGTGACCCACCCAGCACAGTTGGGTGCATGGATTCGATGCTTGCGGACTCTGCCAGCTCGAGTACTTCGATGTTGGTGATGAAGTCATTCCAATGAATATTGAGGATGGAGTGGAGACAGCGCTGATGGAAGCGTTCTAGGAGCCGTAGGTGTTGCCGGTAGAGGACCCATGATTCGGAGCCGAACAGGAGCATGGATATGACAATAGCTCTGTACATGCTGATCTTTGTGTGTTTCTTCAGGTGGTTGTTCTTCAAGACTCTTTTGTGTAGTCTTGGCGAGTCTGTTGTCTATCTCTTTGTCAATCCTTGCGTCAGATGAAATGGTGCAGCCGAGGTAGGTAAACTGGTTGACCGTTTTGAGTTCAGTGTGCCGATGGAGATGTGGGGGGGCTGGTGGTCATGGTGGGGAGCTGGCTGATGGAGGACCTCAGTTTTCTTCAGGCTGACTTCCAGGCCAAACATTTTGGCAGTTTCCGCAAAACAGGACGCATGCGCTGAAGAGCTGGCTCTGAATGGGCAACTAAAGCCTGGCAAAGAGTAGTTCACGGATAAGTTGCTCTTGTGTCTTGGTGTGAGCTTGCAGGCGCCTCAGATTGAAGAGACTGCCATCCGTGCGGTACCGGATGTAAACACCGTCTTCATTGTTGAGGTCTTTCATGGCTTGTTTCAGCATCATGCTGAAGAAGAGAGTAAAGAGGGTTGGTGCGAGGACGCAGCCTTGCTTCACGCCGTTGTCAATGCAGAAGGGTTTTGGAGAGCTCATTGCTGTATCTGACCCAACCTTGTTGGTTTTCGTGCAGTTGGATAACCATGTTGAGGAACTTGGGGAGGCATCCGAGGCGCTCTCGTATTTGCCAAAGCCCTTTCCTGCTCACGGTGTCAAAGGCTTTGGTGAGGTCAACCAAGGTGATGTCGAGTCCTTTGTTTTGTTCTCTGCACTTTTCTTGGAGCTGTCTGAGGGCAAAGACCATGTCAGTAGTTCCTCTGTTTGCGTGAAAGCCACACTGTGATTCTGGGAGGACATTTTCGGCACCACTAGGTATTAGTCTATTAAGGAGAATCCTAGCGAAGATTTTGCCAGCAATGGAGAGCAGCGTGATTCCCCTGTAGTTTGAGCAGGCTGATTTCTCGCCTTTGCTTTTGTACAGGGTGATGATGATGGCATCACAAAGGTCCTGAGGCAGCTTTCCTTGGTCCCAGCAGAGCTTGAAAAACTCATGCAGTTTTACATGCAGAGTTTTGCTGCCAGCCTTCCAGACCTCTGGGGGGATTCCATCCATACCTGCTGCTTTGCCACTTTTCAGTTGTTCGATTGCCTTATATGTCTCTTCCTGGGTGAGGACCTCATCCAGCTCTAGCCTTAGGGGCTGTTGAGGGAGCTGGAGCAGGGCGGATTCTTGGACTGAGCGGTTGGCACTGAAAAGAGATTGGAAGTGTTCTGACCATCGGTTGAGGATGGAGATCTTGTCGCTGAGGAGGACTTCGCCGTCTGAGCTGCGCAGAGGGCTTTGGACGGGGTGAGGGGCCGTACACAGCCTTTAGAGCCTCGTAGAAACCCCTGAAGTTGCCAATGTCGGAGGTAAGCTGGGTTCATTTGGCGAGGCTAGTCCACCACTCATTTTGGATCTCCCGGAGTTTGCGCTGAAGGTGGCTGCATGCGAGACGGAAGGCTCGTTTTTTTCTCTGGCCAGGACGGCTTTGCAAGGTGAGCCTGGTGGGCAGCTCGCTTCTTTGCCAGCAGCTCCTGGATTTCCTGGTTGTTTTCGTCGAACCAGTCCTTGTTTTTCCTGGAGGAGAAGCCCAGTACCTCTTCAGTGGATTGCAGTATGGCCATTTTCAGCTGATCCCAGAGGGTTTCAGGAGACGTGTCCATGAGGCAGTTTGCATCCTCGAGCTTTGCTTTGAGGTTTGCCTGGAAGTTTCCTCTCACTACGTCTGACTGCAAGTTTCCAACATTGAACCTCTTTCTGGGGGCTCCACTGTTCTTGAACTTTGGCTTCAAGTGAAGGTTGAGCTTGCAGCGAACCAGCCGGTGGTCAGTGTGGCATTCCTTGCTGGGCATGACCCTGGTGTGGAGCACATCTCGTTTGTCTTTTCCTCGCACCAGAACGTAGTCCAAGAGGTGCCAGTGTTTGGATCAGGGATGCATCCAGGTAGTCTTCAGGCTGTCTCTCTGCTGGAAAAGGGTGTTAGTAATGACAAGCCGCTGTTCTGTGCAGAGTTCCAACAGGAGGCCCCCATTGTCATTGCACTTGCTGACACCATGCTTGCCCAGGATTCCTGGCCAGGTTTCTGAATTTTTGCCGACGCGAGCGTTGAAGTCACCAAGGATGACAACCTTGTAGGCTGTAGGGGTGCGTTGGATGAGGTTGCACAGATCAGTGTAGAACTTGTCCTTTTCTGCTGGTTCCGCCTGAAGGGTTGGAGCATAGACACTGATGAGGGTGATGCGACGCTTGTTTTGAAGGGGGAGTCGCATGGACATGATCCGGTCAGAGTGGCCTGTCGGGAGGTTTTCGAGTTTGGAGGCAATGGAGTTCTTGACCATGAAGCCAACATCAGATAGGCGTCGTTCAGCCTGAGGCTTGCCAGACCAGTAGAGTGTGTAGCCTGCGCCGTGTTCTTGGAGGCTGCCTACATCTGCAAGGCGGACTTCGCTGAGAGCGGCTACGTCGATGTCGAGTCTGAGGGGTTCATGTGCGATAAGGGCAGACCGACGTTCAGGTCAGTGGCTGTCAGCCTTGTCTAGCATGGTTCTGATGTTCCAACATGCTTTTTAGCTTGAGTTTGTGTGCATCTTTTGAGGGGGAGGACATGGACCTGTCCTCGGGCCTGCGCAAAGGAGGTTTTAGGTGGAGTGCAGTGTGCGCAGTACTGGCCCTATCCTTTACACCCATGGTTCGTGTGCCATGGCCAAGCAAGCTGGGATGTGGCAGCGAGGTCCTTGGGTTGTAGGTTTTATATCAGAGTGACTTTTTCCTATGCAGGTTGCTTAATCGGGCTGTAGAGGCCTGCCTCCCCTTTTAGGTTGAACCATTTCTGGAGATCTACGACCGCTGTTCCCAGTTATGGAGTGGTGCACCCTGGAATCGGCCTGCGTGCGTTTACTCCTGCCGCGGCCAAGTAAAGGGGATGCAGCATTGGTTGAGGATCAGAAAGAAAAGTTCTAGTAGAAAATTTTTTATGACTGGAGAGAACTCTCCAATGGAGTTCACAGTTGTTAGTGTTTAGACTAGAGTCGAAAGAGACTGGTTGTGTTATGTAGACATAGTATTGTGCTTGTTCTCATTGACAGCTCCCGGCCCAGGGCTCGGCTGCCAACGGTCGAGCTGTGCGGGCTGCCGGGGTTTGCCTGGCGACGGTGACCTGTGTTCGGTGCTCGGGCAGCGGTGCGGGCAGGCCCGGTCTCGGCTGGCTGTCTCTCCCCACGATGCGGCCGTTACCTCAGGCGGACTCAGGCAGGACCTCGGGCACCCCGGGTGGCAGTGGGTCCTCGGGCCTCCGGCAGCGGCAGCAATAGGACCTCGGCCCCCCCGGGCGGGAGAAGGACCTCAGGCCTCCGGCGGCGGCAGCAACAGGACCATGGGCCTCCGGCGGCGGCAGCTTTAATTAGCTCCAGGCTTTAATTAGCTTAAAATTTGCACACCAAGTTCTGTATCCTTTCTGGCTCCGTGCGGTCTGCTCTTGTCCAGGGGGCAATGTGAGCCTTCATGTGGGGCCAGTGTCTGGCAGGGAGTAGGTGGAGCCAGACTCCCACGTAACCTCCCTGCAGGCACAATGGGTTGCTCTCTACAGTAGGCAGTGCAGGAGTGCGGTCAGGTGCAGGCAGTCACCGGCAGTCCAGTGGTTGTATCCCCACGCAGCGGAAAATTTTGACACAGCGAGTTATGAGTGCCTTGAATGCCTTGCCAGGGGTGGTGATGGAGAATTAAACATTAGGGGCATTTAGGAGAATCTTAGACAGGCGCATGGATGGAAGAAAAATAGTGAGTTTTGATGTTGGGACGGCTTAGTATTTTTTTGAGAGGAATACAAGGGGTGGCACAACATTGAGGGCTGAAAGGCCTGTACGGTGTTTTGTAGTGTTCTATATTCTATGTTACCTATATATGATCTTTCCTGTTTTCTTTATTTAATGTGCACCATTCAACTTTATGTCTTGGAATCATTATTTTAAAATTTATCACCATCGATTCTACTTTTATGGCTTTCTTTGAACTAATATCAGGGCCCACCTTATCTGCACCGTTGGCAAAAAGTAGCAAAAAGAATCCAACTATTCCAGTAAAATAGTTGATGAGGTGCAATTGCGTTGTAATAAATCTGCATAATGATTTTAAACGGACAGTTAATATTTTATTGCTCCCTTTGTCAAGGACACTTCCTTGTTGTCTGGTGGAATGGGGTGGGGGGGGGAAGAATTCACCCTCTCAGTTGAACACAAGGGACCCCACTGCACGATTATGTAGAAGACCAGGAGAATTGAGTGGGACACCACGGTTGGCGTAGCGGTTAGCGCAACGCTTTTACAGCGCCAGCGATCGGGACCAGGGTTTGAATTCCACATTGCCTGTAAGGAGCTTATACGTTCTACCCTGTGTCTGGATGGGTTTCCTGGGGGCTCCAGTTTCCTCCCACCATTCAAAACGTACCGGGGGAGGGGTGCAGGTTAATGGGGTGTAAATTGGGCGGGACAGGCTCATGGGATAAAATGGCCTGTTCTCATGCTGTATGTCTACGTTTAAATTAAAAAAAATAATATGATCTCTGGTTTCCTGGCTTTAACTATACTCAACATAGTTACAGGACAATAATGAGGGGAGATATGATAGACGAGTGAAAAATTATGAGGGGTATAGATGGAGTAAATGCAAGCAGGCTTTTTCCATGGAGGTTGGGTGAGACAAAAACTAGAAGACAAAGGTTAAGGGTGAAAGGTGAAATGTTTAAAAGGAACACAATGGGTGTTGGGCACTATCAGTTTCCCCAATAATCCCAAGGACCAAGACTTGAGGGGAATGATAGGCTTTATTGCACAAAAGACTCGAGCTGGCCTGGATCCAAACTAGGGAAGGGAAACGTGGCACAACCTTTATGGCCTAGGTCCCAGGGGAGGAGTCCAGGTAAGAGTGTTATCAGGGGGTGGGCCAGCCCAAGCCAATTAGCATAGACAATCCATACCATTACAAGGGGGTACTTCTTCCCGCAGAGAGTGGCGAGACTGCAGAACGAGCTGCCAGCTGAAGTGGAGAATGCAGCCTCACTTTTGGAATTTAAGAAAACCTTGCCTAAGTACATGGATAGGAGGGGTATGGTCCGGGTGCAGATCAATGGGACTATATCCTCCTCCATGGTCTCATCCCCTCCCTGTCTCTCCACCTTCTGTCCCATATCCTATCACCTCAGCACCTCCCTATCACCCTCTTCACCTTTTGTGTTTGCTACCCGCCCCTCCCACTTCAGTCTCGATGAAGGGTCCCGACCTGAAAGGTTGGCTGACCACTTCTCCCCACTGCCCGCCCCTCCAGCTTCTTGTCGCCCCCCCTCAAGATTCTAGGATCTCTCTGCCTCCGCCGACTCCCTCTGGAGGGAAGTTTAGAGGGACATCAGAGTTACTTTTTTTTTACATAGAGAGTGGTGGGATGCATTGCCAGGAGTGGTGGTGTAGGGTCATTTGAAAGACAGTGATCGCTGCCAGGAGCTATGGGTGTGAGGGAGGGAAGGGTTAGATTGCTGTGGGATAGTTTTCCACGACTTTGCAGGCTGAATAGACTGTACTGTAGAGATCGATAGATTCTTGAGGTAGGCAGCGATGAGATTATGATCAGATTGGCCATGATCTCATTTTCATGCAGAGCAGGCTACATTTTTGCTCCACCCTTTGCTTAATTTGCATGCTCACAGGTAGAGACGATCAGACAGGATCATCAAAACGGCTGAGAAGATCACTGGGTCTCCCTTTCCACTATTGATGACATTCACTGGGACAGCTGCTCATTGTCCCAATGCCACCAGGAAGGTGGTACAGGAGCATCAAAATCAGGACTGCCAGGCTGGGAAGTAGCTTCTTCCCACAGGCTGAGATGGATGAAACTTTGGAATTCGAACCAGAGTTTATTGTCATGAACAAGTCACAAAATCAATTGTTTTGCAGCAACGTCAAAGTGCAAAATAAATAAAAATAGAGGACGAAAAGTCCAAGTGAGACAGTGTCTGTGGTTCATTGATTATTTAGGAATCTGATGGCGGAGGGGAAGAAGCCGTCCTCGTGCCGCTGGGTGCTTGCCTTTAGGCTCCTGCAGCTTCTCCCTGATGGTAGCAGAGTGAAGAGGGCACGGCCCATGTAGTGGGGAGTCCTCGAGGAGAGAGGCTGCTTTATTGAGACAGCGCCGCTCGTAGGTGTCCTCGATGGAGTGAAGTCCGGTGCCCGTGATGCCGCAGACCGACGAGTTAACAGCCCTCTGGAGTTTTTCCTTGCCCTGAGCATTGGCCCCTCCGTTCCAGACAGTGATGCCACCAGCCAGAATGCTCTCCACGGTCCACGCTAATGAAATTATTCCAAAATATTTCTATAATTTTAAAATTATATCTCTATGCCGTGTGCAAAATGTGTGCGTGCCGTAGACTGGTGAAACACTGCACAGCCAGATGAAGAACTTGAATACAACATGAGAATAGAGAAAGCACGATCTGGAGTTCTTGTAATCATTAAGTGAGTCAGGTGGGTTATAAATCCCACTGGCTCTCCCAGGCCCTTGTGGTAAGGAAGTCTTACACTTGATTTTCTGCCTGGGTACTCTCCAGCATTAACATCAACTTCTCCAATATTTTGCTCACCTACTCTGAGATGTAAGAAAAATAGAGGGTTACGGGTGTGAGGTGGGGGGAAAAATAGATTTTTGTGGAGAAGAGCCTGAACATTTTTTTTAGACATACAGCACAGTAACTGGCCCTACTGCCTGAAGAACCCAGAAGAAACCTACTCAGACATGGGGAGAACGTACAAACTCCTTACAGTCAACATTGGATTTGAACCCCGGTTGCTGGCGCGTGGTGCTAACCCCCCTTGCTACCGTGCCATGCTGTGGTGGAATGCACTGTGTATCAGTAATGGTGTGTCCATAGGCCCTTCAGCCTTTCTAGTCTAAACTATTATTCTGTCTCATCCCACTGACCTGCACCCAGTCCTATTCCTCCATACCCCTCATGACCATATAACTGACCAAATATTTTCTTAACTGTAAAAATTGAGCCCGTATTCGCCACATCAACTGGCACCTCGTTCCACACTCCCACCGCTCTCAGTGTGAGGAAATTCCCCCCCATGTTCCCCCTAATCTTCTCCCTTTTCATCCTTAAGCCATGTCCTCTGGTTTGTATCTCCCCTAACCTCAGTGGAAAAACCCAACCTACATTTATTCTCTCTATACCCCATGGTTGTTCTAGAAGCCTACAGCTCACCTGAGCCCGAGGTGAGGTAATGGGACCTAGCCTGTATCGGACTGCAGACCTACTCATGACTTGTCGCCATCTGCATCAGTTCAGCGGGGGCTGCAGAGGGGTAATAAATGCTGGCACTGTCTGTGCTCTTCCCTTTTCTATGTGCGAATAAACAAACAGGATCTAAGCAGCAGTGATAGCTTCACTGCCTCTTGACCTGCTCCTGGAACCGGGTGAAGTTTGGTGCAAGCTGGGTTTTCTTCAGCTTATCCAAGTGATAGAGAACATTTGAACGACTGAAGGCCTGGCTTTGCTCCAAGTTGCTGGGCTCAGGAAGCTCCTGAGTTGTTTGATGAAGGCTTTGGAACCTGTCTGTTCACAAACATAGAAGAACCACAGAACATTACCACACAGAAACAGGCCATGGTAAAAATTCACCACGCCCGTGAACTCTTGTTGCCCCTTTAGTGTCGTTGGTCTGGGGAACTGTGGTATAGCCTCCACCTGGTCGGGTAGAGGAGTGGCACCATCTTTGGTAATTTTGTGGCCCAAAGAGTCGATCTCATCGAGGCCAAACTGGCACTTCATTGGATTAATGGTGAGGCCGAACTCTGCAAGACAGTTGAAAAGCTGGCGAAGGTGTGAAATTTGCTCCTCGGACATCTTGCTGGCTACCGGGATATCACTAAGGTAGATGAAAAGAAAGGGCAAGTCTCTACCGACCGTGTCAATGAGGCGCTGGAACATCTGAGCTGCATTCTTCAAGCCAAAGGGCATGCGGAGGAACTTGAAAAGGTTGAAAGGGGTGATAATGGTGGTCTTTTGGACATGGTCCAGGTGAACAGGAATCTGATGGCATCCCCGGATCAGGTTGACCTTAGAGGAGAGCTTCGCGTCATGGAGGTTCATCGCAAAATCTTGGATGTGGGGAATTGGGTAGTGGTCGGGCATTGAGGCATCTGTAATCTCCACAGGGTCTCCAGCTGCCATTGGACTTTGGTACCAAGTGGAGAGGTGAGGTGAAGCCCACGGGCTGTTGGAACAGCGGATGAGGCCGAGCTCTAACATGCGTTTAAACTCTTCCTTGGTGAGGAAGAGTTTGTCTGGGGCTAGGCAACGGGGCCGAGAATTCAACAGTGGGCCTGTGGTCATGATGTGGTGCTGGATGCCATGCTTCAGCATGACGCGATGAACTGGGGATGCAGGATGGAGGGATAGCTAGCAAGGGGGTGGCTGTATTGGTTGTGTGGAGTCTCCACGGAGACGAGCTGGGTGGACAGTTCATTGGACGTGCCAAGGGGCCCCGTCTGGAAAGTCTCTGTGTGGACTAATCTTCTGCCCTGGAGGTCCACCAGTAGAGAGTGTGCCAGAAGGAAATCTGCGCCCATTGGAGGCTTGTCCACCGAAGCCAGTGTGAATGACCAATTGAAGGTGGTCTCGCCGAAACATACTGGAATGTGCCTCTTACCAAAAGTTTTAATGGCGGTGTTGTTGGCTGCACACTGGAAGGGCCCATGAGGTCTCGTGCGTGGCTCGAGCAACGTAAGGGGAATGACGCTTATCTCTGCCCCCATGTCCATGAGGAATGTGCAGCCCTAGATCTTGTCCCAGATGTGGATAAGGCCGTTCGGTCGGCCAGCCGCCACTGCCACGTCATTTCCCAGAAACAAGCACGGATGGCGGCACCTGTGTGCTGATGCCCCCCAACACTGATGGTAGAAGCACCATTTCGGGTCAGGCTTTTCTGTTTTCTGGTGGGGCGAAGCCTGTTTACATGGTGGACTGGACTTGGGTGTTGCCCTTGGTGGCGGCCGTGAAATATGGTTGGAGCGCTAGAGAACATCTGCTTGTGCTGCGACGCTGCGCGGGTCACTGAAATCCATGTCTGATGTTTTTGGGCATCTGCTCGAGGAACGCCTGCTTGAGGCAGGGCTTGTGCCCTTTTGCCAGGGTGAGCATTTCTTCTATGAGGGTGGACAGGGTCCTATTGCCTGGGCCGTCCAAGTGAAGGAGCCTGGCGGCCCTCTCGTGAGGGCCATGTTTCTAAGAGCCATGTATTTATCTTCCTCTGGTGGCGCCTGGATGAGGTCATTGACCCATGAAGCGGCTCCCTGGACGAGTGAGCTGATGACGTAGAAGTATCTCATTGAATCGGAGGTTACCTGTTTGATCTGGAACTGGGCCTCCGCTTGGCCAAACCAAGTGGAGACTCAATGGGGTCATGAGCGCAGCGAAAAGACTGAGGCAACAAGCTGTGAGCTCGTTTAATGCAACTGATTTACTTTGACTTCCATCCTGCAGCCTTGAAGGCTGTGTCTGGTCCCACCCCTTGCATTCTGGAGCTTAAGTCATGCTGCCATAAGCGTTTACATGCTCTTCCAGTCCGGACCGGAAGAGAAGGTCCTGCGACGCCTTCTTTGCTGCGGCTGCCCTGCTGACCGTGCGTGACAAGCGGGGCCAGTTTGCCGCTACAATTATCTGCATTGTCACAGGTTCTCGATTAGCCAGGGCATCAAAGGTTATGGGGAGAAGGCGGGCAGTGGGCCTGAGTGGGGAAAATGGAGCAGCTCCTGAATAAATGGTGGGGCAGGATCAAATGAAGGGCTGAATAGCCTTTATCTGCTCCAATACTTATCGTCTTATAGATAGGTGCATAGAATTGAGAAAAATGGAGGATTAAACAGTAGGGAAGGATAGGCTATGAGGATGGCATGACACCATGGGCCAAAGGGCTGATCTGTGCTGTAGATTTCTATGTTTTATGTTCTCTGTAATGTTTATAGTTATAGGTTAAAGTCGTGGCTTTCAAATTGCCCCTGTCCCTGTGCCAAATAAGTTGTCTGTGTCCTACCTCATTGACTACTGCCCTGTCGTACTCACATCCATCGTCATGAAGGGCTTTGAGAGGCTTGTCATGGGGCACGTCAAGCTCCTGCCGCCCCTGTCACTGGACCCCCTCTCAGTTGGCATACAGATCCAACTGCTCTACAGACAATGCCATCACCACCACCCTCCATCTAGCCCTCACTCACCTGGAAAATAAAGACTCATACGTTCGAATGCTGGTTATTGACCAGCTCATCAGTCAACACAGTCATCTCTCAGTACCTGATGAGCCTGCTGGGTCTAAACACCTCCCTCTACAATTGGATTCTTGACTTCCTTTCGGGGAGATCTCAAGCAGTCCGGATCGGTAACAGCATCTCTAAGACCATCACACTGAACACAGGGCCCCTTCTAGGGTTGCGTGCTAAGTCCACTGTTGTTCAATCTGCTGACCCATGACTGTGCAATGAAACACAGCTCGAACCAAATCATCAGGTTCGCTGACGACACAACTGTGGTGGGATGATGAGTCAGCGTACAGAAATGAGGTGCAGTCTGGTGCAGAGACAACAACCTGTATCTGAACGATAATGAAACAAAAGAGACGGTTGTCGAATTCAGGATGGCCTGGGGGATCAATCTCTGCTGACCATTAATAGCTTGGCTGTCAAGAGTGTCAATTCCATGGAGGGCACTTGGCAGAGAATCTCACCAGCACAATAGCCAAAGTCCAGCAGCGCCTCTACTTCCTGCAAAGGCTGAGGAAAGTTCATCTCCCACCCTCCCTCCTCCCGACATTCTACAGACGATGTAATGAGAACATCCTGTGCAACTGTATCACTGCCTGGTTTGGAAGCTGTACCTCCTCGGACCGCAAGACCCTGCAGAGGATAGTGAAATCAGTGGAAAAGATCATTGGGGTCTACCTTCCTACCATGAAGGACGTCTATAACACTCGATGCAGGCGAACGGCAAGAAACATTGTGAAAGACTCCACACACCCCTCACGTAAACTGTTCTCCCTTCTGCCATCTGATAGGAGGTACCACAGCACTTGAGCCCTTACATCCAGATTGGGCAACAGTTTTCCCCCCAAGCCCCCATCAGGCTCCTGAATTCCCAACATATTTGTGGACTTTACTGTATACATCTTAATATTTCAATACTTCTATTCGAACTTATATTTATGTCAATTTTCTCTATGGTCCTGGAGAAATGCTATCTCATCTTTACTGTGCGAGCATGGTATGAACGATAAATAAAGGAGTCTTGACTTGATCTTGAAGAAATCCCTAAGTGCTGTGATTGGTAAGGGATTGCTTAAGGTGGGATGGGAGTGGGAAGGGAAGGTTGAGAATCACTGCTCTAGACCCAATTGTGACTGAAATATTTTGCTTGAGAAAAATTGTCATTGGCCCATTTCCTTTGGAGTTATGAAACCGAGCATGTAACGAGTCAATTAGGGACGATTAAAAACAATGGATTTCAAACTTTTTCTTTCCACTCACATCCCACCTTAAGCAACCCTTCCTAACCACAGAGCACTAATGGCATAGGTTAAGATGGAGTGTGAGTTAGGGAGGCAGTTTGAAAACCACTAAGTTAAAGGCTGACCAGGCAGATATCAAGTTTTAGGGTTAGGGTGGATGAGGCAATGGATGAGGCCAAGGACAGATACATCTCTGGGAATGGTGAGGGGAAGTGAAATGGTTCTTGGAGTTTGACATTGGACCCATAAGTAGAGGAGATGTTTGTTGAAGGCCAGAGGGAAGAATGAAGGATGCCAGATTTGCTGGCTTTTCTGAAGGACATGAGTGAACCAGATGGACTTGAGCATCATGTTTACCATCCATGGTTACCAATCCTGACAACAGCTCTAATTCTGGAATGTCAGTCACCCAGATTCGATGAGGAGATTGGTATTTTTTGTCTCTGGACTTATTAAAATCCATGTAGACCACATCTACTACCCTACTGCATCAATGACTTTTGTTATCTCCTCAAAAATCTCAATTAGACTCGTGAGGCATGACCTTCCCTTCACAAAGCCATGCTAAATATAGTCTGTACTTCTCCAAATGCTCATAGATCCTATCCTTAAGAATCCTCTCCAATAGTTTACACACCTCCGACGTAAGACCCACTGGTCTATAATTCCCAGAATTCTCACTATTACCTTTTTTAAACAAGGGGACAACATTTCCCGTTCTCCAATTCTCCGGCTCCTCTCCTGCTTCCAAAGAGGATTCAAAGATCATAGCTACTGCCCCAGCTATCTCTTCTCCCACTTCCCACAGCAGCCTGGGGTATATTGCATCTGCCCCTGGGTACATCAATCTTGATGTTTTTAAGATCCAACACTTCCTCTTCCTTAATCTCCAGCACACAGGCCTGATCTATTTCAACCTCACTGTGATCAAGGTCCTTTTCTCTTGTGAATACTAAAGCAAAGTATTCATCTAGGATCTCCCCAACCTCCTCTGCCTCGAGGCACATTGATTCATTTATCCTTTAGCGGCCCCAACTTCATTCTCGTCACCCTTCTGTTCTTCACATATGTATAGAGTGCCTTGGTTTTCTCCTTATATCTGCTCTCTAAGTCCTTTCTTAAGCTCCTTCCTGCCTACCATATACTTCTTGTGAGCCCTTCCTGTTTCCTGCTTCCTATATCTAATGCAAGTTTCCTTCTTCCTCTTGACCAGTTGCCTCACCTGCTTTGTCAACCACGGTTCCCTTTTCCGACCATCTTTTCCCAGTTGGACAAATCTATCCTGAACTCTGCATAAGTGGTCCCTAAACTTCCTCCACATTAGTTCTGTGCTTTCACCCTTGAACATCCGTTTCCGATTTACTCTCGCTAGTTCCTGCCTCATCCCATCATAATTAGACCTTCTCCATCCTTTTCCATAGCTATGCTAAAGCTCAAAGAGTTGTGGTCAGTCTACCAAACCACTGGTCCACTGAAAGATCCGCCACCTGACTAGGTTCATTACCCAGAATTAGATCCAGTACGGTCTCTGCTCTCGTTGGCTGGTCCACATACTGTGTCAGGAATCCTTCTTGAACACACCTGACAAATTCAACCCCATCTATCCCTCTTGCAGTCAAGAAGTGCCCATCCAATATGGAGACCGGTTACAAGCACAGAGGAAAAACAAACTTATGTTTCATGGAGCAGCTCTAAAAGGCTGCTCCTGTGTCAGATTCATGTTGACCAGCATCTCGTAGTGCCCTCTGGAGCTGATGGAGGCGGGGTGACTGGTGCCGTAACACCGCCTGTCATAAATACATCGCAGAGCAATGGCCGTCTTCCCTACCCATAATCCCCCATGCAACTGGAACCGCTCTGTGTTTCCCAGAACAGTTCCAGCTGTGTGGGGGATTATGGGTAGGGAAGACAGCCATTGCCCCAGAGCGATTCCAGCTGTGTGGGGGATTATGGGTAGGGAAGACAGCCATTTCCCCAGAGCGGTTCCAGCTGTGTGGGGGATTATGGGTAGGGAAGACAGCCATTGCCCCAGAGTGGTTCCAGCAGCGTGGTGGATTATGGGTAGGGAAGACGGCCATTGCCCCAGAGTGGTTCCAGCAGCGTGGTGGATTATGGGTAGGGAAGACAGCCATTGCCCCAGAGTGGTTCCAGCAGCATGGTGGATTATGGGTAGGGAAGACGGCCATTGCCCCAGAACAGTTCCAGCTGTGTGGGGGATTATGGGTAGGGAAGACGGCCATTGCGCTGCCGCATTTTGAGCTGCTGATGAGTTGCCCGGTGAGGTGCTGGAGTGGCAGGCAGGGCTGTCACAGCCCGCACTGGCTGCCTCCTGACGACCCCCGCTAGTTTCCCCTGCCCTGACGGCCCCCTGCCCTGACATTTACCACCGACTGCCTCTGACCTAACAGCTCCCGCCAACCACCTCTGCTCTGACGGATCCCACCAGCCACCCAGCCTTGATGGCCCCTGCTCTGACTGCTCCTGCTGGCAGCCCCTGTCCTGAGCCGGCTGCAGTCGGGACCTGCAGACCCTCTGGTAGTAGCCCCTCTTTCTACAGCCCGAGCACGTCGCTCCTTTCGTGGGGCAGAGGTGCCTTGCATGCTTGGCCTGCCCACAGAAGTTGCATCTCAACGATGCAGTTGGCGTAATTGCAGCCGTAGTTGGATCGCTGATGCCCGACGCTGAGTCCCAGGCCAATGGCCCTCGTGGTGGAACGTACACAGTTGGTCCGCTTCTGCCCGCAATCGACACCGCTTGGCGCTGGGCCGAGTCCAGAGTTCTGACCAGTTTGATAACCTTTTTGAGAGGGAGCGGGTCCTCCTCAAGGAGTCTTTGCCGGATGTAGTCCGACCTCAACCCCGACACACAGGTGTCTCTGATCAGCTCTTGCATGCATGGGTTCAGCGATATCGTGCCTGGGCCCGTTAGATCCCCCAAGCAGTCTTTTCCCAGTGTGACCAAGGACCAGACGAACTCTGGCAGACTCACCAGGATGTCGTTTCCGGGACGCCAGCAGGTAACGGGAGTAATCCGAGTTCACCTTGGGTTTATAGAGTGCCCTCAGCTCAGCCATCACCTTGGATGGTCAGGTAGGCCTTCTGGCCGACTCGTGTCTGAAGGAGCTTGAGCTTCTTCTTGTCCCAGTCGATCACCTCCGCAGCGGCATCGAGAAAATTATTAGAACAATTCACCCACTGCTTGAAGAGAACCGATGCACCAAGGACTTGGAGGTCTACTTCCAGCCTTTCGGGGTGCAGCAATTTCTCCATAACCGGAGAGTTCTAAAATCTTGCCTAATAAATTGTTGGGTGCTATCGGTCGCCCCAATAATGACGCAGACAGAAAGACTGAGGGGAGCGATGGGCTTTATTGAGGAAGAGACTGCTGGCCCGGGTCCAGGCTAGGAAAATGAGCGGGAAGGAGAGGGGACTCAACCTTTATGGCCAGGGGTCACATGGGAAGAATCAAGGGAGGAGCTAAGGTAGGGAGAACCCAGAGGGAGGGAGGGCCAGCCAGTACACACAGTCATATCATCACACTATGCCCTTAGGGTCTTCTGTCTGCTAAGGCAGTGTGACAGGCAATCGCTTGGCATTAATTACAACAAGCTCCATTTTCTAAATACCTGCTGCATTCTGAATGACAGGAGCTGGTCACAATTACTCATTAGAATGTGGAGAATAGCATGCTTGACGCAAGGATTTATTTCTACCACCACTACGTCACTCGCCTGCCTGCATGGACAAAGTGACCCTGGGTATGTGACATTGTTTACATCAACCTATATACTGGAGTGAGTATTAACAGCGCTGCATCAGCCAATCGGCCAGAGGAGGCCAGATTTGCAGCAGGACCTTATAGTAAACAGGCTCCAACCCACCGTCCACTGCAGGCATCTATGTGAGGCACCGCTTCAAGGTTCAAGCTATTTTTATTGTCATGTGATAAAACGCAAAATGCAATATTGCACAAAAATTCCTTTAGGCAGACATAGAGTCGCCATTAGTGCTGGCCAGTGCCCCTTACCTTACAGTAAGAGAAAAGAAGCTAAAGGGAGTCCCTTCATAGTCATCCCATGCCCGCGGATTCGTCTCCAGCGCTCCCGCAGCCTCTGCAGCTGCACAGGCTCCTGTTCGGTCCCTCGGCGACCCGAGCTCCAGATCCGAACCTCCAATACGATCAGGAAGCCTACGGGGCCCGAGGCTCTTCGGGAGCTCTTCTTGCCCTCAGTGCGCTGTGGTGCAGCAAGCAGACACAAAACACAGCGCTGCAGGCTTTCATCCACTTAAACTCTGCTGTACACCAGTAGTAGTCTCGAGGGCTCCACGTGTGACTGGCCCAGGAGGGGCCAGCTCAAGTCTATATACAGCCGGCCAGGTGGACGGCCTCCCAGGTGGTGTTCCTGCAGGTGCGGATGTCGCCCCCTACAGTAGGCTGGTGGGCATGCGGCCCAGTGCTGCGGTGCCCTCTCGAATCCTGGTTCTGGTACTTGGTTCCCATGAGCCAGCTTCCAGCAGCCTGCAGCCTGTGTGGGAACTTCGACCGCTAGTCGGAAGCTGGCCGCAGCCTGTGGGAGAGAATCTGCAGCCGAGCCTCGGTTGTATGGGGACCGGGGCCAGGGTGCCGGTTTGCAGCAGACGCTCGGTCCTGTGGGTTGCCAGGGCAAGGATGAGAATCTGGTCTGAGGCTTGGTCCTGAGGGCCAGGTTGGGAGTGCACAATGGAGGCTCAGTCCCGTGGGTTGCAAGGACAAGACAGAGACCGGTGCTGAAGGCTCGATCCTGTAGACGGCTGGGAGACCCTTGTATCCTGGTGAATCTATTTCCTTTCCAAAGCCTCCACATCCTTCCTGTAGTGCAGTAACCAGAATTGTACCTACTACTCCAAATGTGGCCAAACCAAAGTTCTACATAGCTGCAACATAACAGCCTTCCCCTGATGCTCAGTGGAAGCTTTTGAGCTGATGGCAGAGGAGTTTTACCAGGATGCTGCCTGGGTGCCTTGTGAAGAAAGGTTGAACGAGTTGGGTCTTTTCTCTTTGGAGTGAGGGAGGATGAGGGGCAACTTGGTGGAAGGGTATAAGATTATTGAAGGCCCAGATAAGGTGGACAGGCTGCACCTTTTTCCCAGGGTGGCCAATTCCAGAGGACATCTGTTTAAGGTGATATTTTTTAGATTTAGACACAACAGGCCAATTCAACTTTACGAGCCTGTACCGTCCAATATTGCCGCATTAACTCACACCCTGGCACGTTCGGGAGGAAACTGGAGCCCCCCCGGGGAAAACCCACGCAGACACAGGGGAGAACGTACAAGGTCCTTACAGACAGGCGCAGGATTCAAATCCAGGTCCGGTCCCAATCGCTGGCGCTGTAAAAGCATTACGCCAACCGTCCCGCCGGTGAGTGGAGGAAAGTTTGGGGGAGATGTCAGGGGTAAGTTTTTTTTCTGCGCAGAGAGAGGTGGGTGCCTGGAATGCATTTCCGGGGGGTGGTGGCTGGCACTATAGGGACATTTAAAAAAAACCTCTTTGATAGCCGCACGAATGTAAGAGAAATTGCGAGTTACGGAGTGCGAGGTTGGGAAGGATTAGATTGATGTAAGGTAGGTTTATTGTGGTTTTCACCACATTGTGGGCAGAGGGAGCCATACGACGCTGCAGTTTTATGTTCTAGGCCCTCCGTTCTCTTCCAAAGCAGCTGCTCTATAAAAGGCCACTCAGCCAGAATCCGATTGCCCTTTACCAGCTGGTTCTGTTGGTCGTTGTTCAGAGACGACCTAGGATCAAATTTGTGATGGAAATCACACTCAAGGAGCATATTTCTCCAGTCAAATAGAGTGCGTAAAGAGTAGTTTATATAATGGACCTTGTGAGAGGACAAAGAGTGCAGGCACAATGTTTTATTGGCAATCATTTTCCATTCCAACTGAGGTCTTTTAATTCATACATTGATGTGGGTGTCGCTAACCCCACGGTTTATCAGGCATCTCAGATTTCTCCTCAACCAAGTGACTAAGTTCTGCTATTTCCAAGGGCTTGTTAACAAGGCCAGGGTCACATAAACATCAGAGAAAGAGAGAGAGCGCGAGAGAGAGAGAGAGAGAGAGAGAGAGAGAGAGAGAGAGAGAGAGAGAGAGAGAGAGAGAGAGAGCTGGAGTATGGAGCAAGAACCAAACTGCTGGAGGAATTGGAGACTTAATTTTAATTTAGGGATCCAGCACGGTAACAGGACCCTTGCAGCCTATGAGCCTGCATCCGCCCCATGGTCGATGGGACGTCGACCATTCTTTTGGTGGGTTCCAACCTGAAACGTCAACCTTTCTTTTATCCCCATTCATGTTGCCCGACCTGCTGAGTTCCTCCAGCAGACTGGTTTTCACGTCCGGCCAGACGTGGTCAGGGTGGCGGATTCACTCCCTGGATACCATTACAGGTCAGGACCCTCTGTGTCACTATTGCCAAAATAAGCATCCTACCTCAATGTTTATGTAAATATGAATTCTATATCCATTGCAATTGATTCAGACTTTGATTTTGGGGGAATTATTTAGGTTTCTGGATAATGGTCCATTAATGAGCAGTGCCAGCCACCACCCCCCGGAAATGCATTCCAGACACACCACCACACACTTTTAAGAGACACGGTTTCTTGCACGCGTGCTTATTGTACCCACCAACCAGGTGGCATTAACATCAATGTCTCCTGTTTCCGTTCCACTACCTCCCATCTTCTCCACGTCACCTTTCCTCCAGTACCCTCTCTCTCTCTCTTTCTTCCCTCTGTCTTCCTTCACAGACCCAAAATCAATTCATCTTCCTTCTCATCACATCCAAGTAACACCTTTTATTGGTGTGGACTCCTCCCCCCCCCCCCCCCCCCCCACAACCATTCTTCAGTCCTTACACCTTTGATTTATCCCACTTCCTTCAAATCAAAGTAGCCACCATGGGCACCCACATGTGTCCCAACTATGCCTGGTTGTTTCTTGGCTTTGTGGAGCAATCCATTCTGCAAGCCTAGACAGGCAAGACCCCTCAATCCCTCTGCTATACTGATGACTGCATCAGGGCTGCCTCAACTCCATTCGCTTTGCCACCAACTTCCACGCTGATCTCAAACTCACCTGGTCCATCTCTGATAACACTCTCCCCTTTCTCCATCTCGGGAGACAAGCTTTCCACCGATATATATTACAAGCCCACCAACTCCCACAGCTACCTTGACTACATTTCCTCACACACTGTCCCATGCAAGGATTCCATCCCCTTCTTGCAATTTCTTTGTCTCCGTTGTATCTGCTCCCAAGATGCAGTCTTCCAGTCCAGATTTTCCGAAATGTCTGTCTTCTTCCACAAACGTGGCTTCTCCTCCACCACCATCAACTCAGCCTTCACCCTCATCTCCTCCATCTCCTAGCCCCCTCTGCCCCTTGGTATAACACGCACAGGAATCCCCTTGTCTTTACCTACCACCCCACCAGCCTCTGCACCAACACGTTACCCACCACCTACAACATGATCCCACTGCTAGACCCATCTTCCCCTCCCCTTCCCACTTTACATTCCGTAGGGACCATTCCTTCCGTGATTCCTTCATATACTCATCCCTCCCACTAATTCACAACCCCCCTTCTCCCACTCACAACACCTTCCCTTGCACCCACACCTCCTCTATCACCACCATTCGGGGTCTCATGCAGTCCTGTCAAGGGAAGCAACACTTCACTCATGCATCCGCTGGAGTCATTTACTCCATCTGGTTTTCCCGCTGTGGCCTTCTGCCTGAGCTCAGACTGGGAGATCACTTCACCGAGCGCCTTCACTCTGCCCTCATCAGTGACAGGGACCTCCCATTTCAATTCTGCACCCCACTCCCATACTCACGTGACTGTCCATGGCCTCATGTCCTCTCCCACCAAGACCAGCAGTAAATTGATTTTCTGTCTGGACACTCTCCAACCGGATGGCATTAACAATGACCTCTCCGGTTTCTGCTGTCCCACAGAAACCTGCAGCCAAGCAGGTAGATGAGAGACACCAACTACAGCAGTGTAGTACTCCAATAAGTGGGCTCCCAAGAACGTGAAGGAACTAACCCTCTCCACTGCCTTTCCCCTCATTGAAGTTGATGCTGGGTCCCTCACCTTCCTAAAGTCCACAGTAAGCTCCTCGGCCTTGGTGGATATGGAGATCAAGATCATTGCTCTGGCGCCACCCAATCAGGTTCTCGACCTCCATGCAGCCTTCCACCTTATCGTTCCTGCTAATCGGCCAACAACAGTGGGGTCGGCAGCAAATTTACAGATTGAGTTGGAGTCAAGCTTGGCTCAGCTCTTGTGAGTGTACAGGGGACTGAGGATACTTTGTCCCATATCCCTCTAAATCTTTTCTATCCACGTATGTGCCTTAATGTCTCTTATACTGCCTCCACCATTTCCTCTGGCGGCATTTTCCATACACCCATCACCATCTGAGTGAAAATGTTGCCTTTCAGGATCTTTTTAAATCTCCTCCCCTCCCATCTCGAACCTACACCCACTCATTTTAGACTTCCCTATGCTTGGATAATGACTGCGGCTACGCACCTTCCCTACACCCTTATATTCCCGAGCACATAGGTAGACACTTTGTGGATTTCATTAGAGAAGATGCTGAATGGTGAGGAGGTCAGGACTGAGCTTGAATCTCAGGGGCAGTGAGACAGTAGTTCTACTACCTCGGCCACCGTGTCAGCTGATATTGCACGAATCTCCTTCTGAGACTCTGGCTTCTCCAAGGCTGAAACATTTTCAAGCAACAATCCACTTTCTTTATCAAATGACGTATTGTCCTGTATAGGGTGAGTTGCCAGTGAACACGTCCTTGCACTATGTTCATTGGAAGTTAGGAGAATGAGGGGGAATCTCATTGAAACAATTTGGATGTTGAAAGGTGTGGACAGAGTAGATGTAGAAAGGTCGTTTCCCATGATGGGAGAGTCCAGGACAAGAGGGGACAGCTTCAGGGTAAAAGGGCATCTCTGCACTTAGCACAAAGTTGCAGAGGATTTTTTTTCAGCCAGGGGGTAGTGAATCTGTGGAATTTGTTGCCACAGGTGGTTGTGGAGGCTGGGTCATTGGATGTATTTAAGGCAGAGATTGATATGTTCCTGATTAGCTAGGGCATCAAAGGTTACAGGGAGAAGGCCGGGCAGAGGGGCTAATCTATCAGTTCATGATTAAATGGTGAGACAGACTCAATGAGGTGAATAGCCTTTTTCTGCTCCCATATCTTATGGTTTTATCCTCAGTCCACCCTGAATACCTATGTGGCCAGTGATGGGGCAACGTTTTGCAAGCTGTCCTAGTATATTCATTGTTATTTTTAAAATTGTTAAAAAATCTACACACACAGCATGGTAACAGGACATTTTGGCCCATGAGCCCGGGCCTCCCAACTTACACCCAATTAACCTATACCCCCCTGTATGTTTCAAACGGTGGGAGGAAACCTGAATGCCACCCCCCCCCCCCCCCCACACACACAGATAGGGGGAGAACATGCAATCTCCTTACAGACAGTGCAGGCTTTGAAATCCAGTCCTAATCGCTGGCACCACAAAGGCATTGCGTTAAGTTTTACGTCAAGCGTGCCACCTGCTTTTAGATCCCACGCTTTTAACCTCTTCACAATTACCAACAGAATTACTAACATCATTCAATTAGATCTCTTTCCTGCTTTTATCAGACTCAATGGTAAAAGGTGATACCTTTGTACTATTACAAGCTCCTGTTTTATTTAATGAGTGACACACTTTGGGGGGTTAGTGCAGGCTGCAAACATTCACAGATTTCATAAATTTCAAAGACTGCATGGCACTATCAGGCTCAAACTATAAACAAAGTAATTCCCCCAACCAAGAGAAAAGAACAATGATTGTTTATCCAGGAAAAACAGATGGGACACTTTTAGAGAGTCATGTGATTATGAAGTCATGTGATTGGGACACTTAAAGTGACCATCTTTCAGTAGTGATGAGCCAGCCATCTGAAAACACAGAGGTGTTAAAATGGACAGTTCGGGATTCTCTTTGTCAGGGGAATTATGAAACCACCCTGACCATCATAATGGTCATTTTGATGTACTCATATCTGCGTAAACGAAGCAGAAAAATTGCTTCATTGCATTGTGACCATTGTGATGGTCATTTTGACTGACCCATGCCTGGGTTTTGGAAGCATCGTGAAAGCTACATGTTTTGTTTCCCCTACACATGGGAAAGGGGAGTTGAGACAACCATTCGTAAGAAAGAACATTTTCCTGGAAGCAACTTGACAAGGATTTGTGAGTTTTCAGCAGTTCGATCACTCAGTCTCACCTCCTTCGTAATTACTTCTGAGCATCAGTTTAAAAGCCTGAGTTTCAACAGAGGATTTCAAAGATTGAACTGGAAATGGACTTTCCAGAATTGTGCCCAAGCTGTAATGGTTTGGGTATTGTGGGCACGCGCGCAATGCACACACTCACACACACACACACACACTCACACTCACACACACACACACACACACACACACACACACTCACACACACACACACACACACACACACACACACACACACACACACTCTCACACACAGACACACACACACACACACACACACACACACACGTATATTCATCCATAGCCGGTGGTTAAGTTTAGATAAGTTGTTATATTATTAGTAGTTATTAATAAATATATTGTTTTAGAAATATCAGTCTCGGTGAATTTCAATTGCTGATGATCTGTGATATAATTAGTACTTTCTTAATTGTCCCTTATTCTCTGCCCTGCACTTTATCATTTTAACACTTTTCCTTGCACTCTTTGTCATACTGTAGCACTTTGACTGTTATGGGTTGAAGTATGGGTTGAATTCCTGGGACAGCCCTGTAAACAAAACTTTGTGACAATAAACAATTCAATTCAATTTAAAACAATGCGGCCTGATGATACATTTCTCGTCCAACTCAATTTATGGTTTGCAAAAGAGGCAAAGCCTGTTGGTGATTTACTTAATATGCAAATCTAAACGTGTTCCAAATAGAATAATTCATTCGCAGGCTCTCACTTTAATTGTCCAGGACAACCTTGGACAACGGACTCTGAAACCTGAAGCATGCAAGGCTTAATGAGAGGAAACACTTAAAGTTTAGCTATTATCTTATAATCTGTGTTAAGTAAAGATATTGGTCTATATGACGCTGGTGCGAGCGGATCGTTCCCTGTCTTCGGTATTACTGTAATTATTGCTGTTTTGCATGAATCTGGTAAGCTTTGTGTTTTATCAATCTGGTTGATTACTTCCAGGAGGGGAGGAATTAATAAATCTTTAAATGTTTTATAGAATTCTATTGGGAATCCATCCTCTCCTGGTGTTTTATTATTTGGTAGTTTTTTTATTATCTCTTGTATTTCTACTATTTTAAATGGTTCTGTTAATTTATTTTGTTCCTCTATTTGTAATTTCGGTAGTTCAATTTTAGTTAAAAATTCATCTATTTTGTCTTCTTTCCCTTCGTTTTCAGTTTGGTATAATTGTTCATAGAATTCTCTGAAGTTTTCATTAATCTCTGTTGGATTATATGTGATTTGTTTGTCTTTTTTTCCTTGATGCCAATACCATTCTCTTAGTTTGTTCTGTCTTAAGCTGCCATGCTAGAATTTGATGGGGAACTTCTCCACACAGAGAGTGGCGGGGGTGTGGAACGAGCTGCCAGCTGAAGTGGTGAATGCGGGCTCAATTTTAACATTTAAGAAGAATTTGGGCAAGTTCATGGATGGGAGGGGCAAGGAGGTCTATGGACTGGGTGCAGGCCAGTTGCACTAGTCAAAAATAAATGGTTTGGCACAAACTAGAAGGGGAGAAGGGGTCTTTTTCTGTGCTGTAGTGTTCTATGGTCCTACCTCACACTTGCCTGTATGAAATTCCTTGGACATTTTTCAGCCCACTTTTCCAGCTGGTGCAGACCCCTCTGCGAGCTTTGAAAACCTTTTTCACTGTCCACAACACCTCCAGTCTTAGTATAATCTGAAAACTTGCTGATCTAATTGATCACATTATCATCCAGATCATTGATATAGATGACAAACAACAGTGGTCTCAGCACTGATCCCTGAGGAACACGACCAGTCACAAGCCTCCAGTCTGGGAAGCAATCGTCAACCACTACTCCCTGGCTTTTCCGATCCAGCCTTTGTCGAATCCAGTTCACTACTTCACCATGAATACCGAGAGTCTGAACCTTCCTGACGAATCTCCCACGTGGGACCTTGTCAAAGGCCTTACCAAAGTCCATGTAGACAACATCCACAGCCTTTCCTTCATCAACTTTCCTGCTAACCTCTTCGAAAAACTTACAAAATTGGTTAAACGAGACCTACCATACACAAAGCCATGTTGACTACCTCCAATTAGATTCTGACTATCCAAATAATTGTATATCCGATCTCTTAGAACACCTTTCAATAATTTACCTACTACTGATATCAGGTTCTCCAGTCTATCATTTTCATTGTTATTTTGGAGCCTTTTTTAAACAACGGAACAACATGAGCTACCCTCCACAACAGTGGCTAAGGACATTTTAACTATTTCTGCCAGAGCCCCTAACATATCTACACTAGCCTCCCTCAAGGTCCGAGGGGAATATCTTGTCGGGCCCTAGAGATTTATCCACTTTTATTTACTTGTGAGCCCACCTCTTTTATCTGCTTAGGTTCCTTGACCTCACTGCTTGTTTTCCTTACTTCCCACGACTTTGTGCTAGTTTCCTGAGTGAATACTGATGAAAAATAAGATCTCCCCATCTCTTTTGGTTCCATACAGAGGCAATGACTCTAATCTTCAAGGGGGCAAATTTCGACTCAGTGGTGAACTGCTGTATTCCTGATTTCCTGGCTCCATCCCATCCTGTGACTGTATCTGTGGCCCCTCCTACTTTTGACCTTGTATAAAGCCTCTAACACCCTGACCCTTCCCCAGAAATCCTAAGTCACGGCACAGGATGTGGTCGCTGGTCCATCGTGAATAAACGCCTGTAGATCAGTAACTCAGTCTCAACCTCTCACCCTTTACTATCCTTTTGCCCTTAATGTACCTGTAGAAACCTGTCGGATTTTCCTCCGCATTGTCTGCCAACACAACCTCATCTCTTCTTTTACCCCTCCTGATTTCCTTCTTGAGGTTTTTCTTGCATTTTTAATACTCCTCAAGTACCTCATTTGCTCCATTTTGCCTACACCTTCCGAACCAGATCACCAACTATTCCTCAAAACCCAAGGTTCCTTATGCCTTCTGACCTTGCCTTTGATCCTGACAGGAGCATACAGTTTCTGTACTCTCATCTTGGAAGGTCCTCCACTTACCTCGCACATCCTTGCCTGAAAAAAACTTATCCCAATCCACGCGTTCTAGATCCTTTCTCGTTTCCTCAAAATTGGCCTTTCTCCAAATGTCAGACTTTCTTTTGCTGTCTAATTATTTTACACGCTGTAGTTACACGCTATTTTGTCCGAACCATACAGCTTTAGAGGCTATCTTGCAAGCAGTCCCATGTAAAGTTCTCATGCTAACAGTCCAATAAAATGAGCAATTAGGGAATCAAGCCCCCCCAGGAATGTCTGTAATTTTACCTTATGCTGTAACTCATTCACATTTGAGGAGGGCATATATCTCTGAATCTCTCAATGAATGTGATATTTTCATGTGTGCTTTAAATATTAGTTTCCTGTTAGGCATATAACTACAGAGCCTTATTATCTTCAGTGTTATGCAAATATTGAGGCACGTCTTTGTATAATGTGATCACATTATGCAGTGCTCATCTTAAAGGCGAACCAACCTATCCATAATTTATTTTTCTGGCTCATGCAATGTTTTTATTGCAAATGAAACAGTCCCTTCTACACATTAAAGGAATGTTAAAATATTTTTAAAAAAATGCAGTATTGTGTGCAGTGGAATTGGCCAAATGATAATTGTCACAAGGGCTGTCGGGGTGGGTGGTGCCTAGTGGAGATGGGGAAGTGCACACCTTATTACACAGGTTAATAGTCGGGGACAATTTCTGCCTGAGGAGCCTGGAGTAGAGGTGGGGACGGGGGGTCCTGGATAATTCTCTCAGCATCCCTGCAGAGTTCATAATTCTTGTGCTTGGCCCTCCCAGACAATTGGTCTTTGGTGACATCACGCCTTCCCTCCCTGTAGGAATCGTTCAAAGTGTGTACATGTGGGTACTATTAATGGGTTGACTCGATGGATTGCTCACAAAAGAAACTTTCTCCACCTCGGTGCATGTGACGGTAAAGTTGAACATTGATTCATTATAGATCATAAGGCTGACATTTAGCCACAGCAGTTTGCTTTGGAGTTTTGTTTGAGTCTCGATGAAGGGTCCATAGACAACATCACTGATTGTCCATTTCCACCCATGGGTGCTACCTGATCTGCCGAGTTCCTCCAGCAGTCCTTTGCTCACCCTTCGGAAGACCTAGTCAGTCTCACTCTCTCCTCTTTCCCTGTGACTCCATAATTTTTCACTTTTAGGGATCTGCCCATCGTTTCTTTTCCCATCCCTAGTTAGCCTTGGTGTGGAGACGAGAGACACGGTCTCCGGCCCTACTTCCTGGCTGTGATGCTGATAAGCAGCCTGTTAAAGGAGTCAATGATGTGTAGTTTTTAAATCCTGCAACCACGGAGATCTGCGCCCAATATGGTGGCACCTGTGCTGGGCAATGACCCACAAGGGGTTGCAGACTCTGGGGGAGAAGTGGACTGGTGCAGGGCACCATAAGTGGGGAGAACATTCCCACCTGACTCCTTTTGAGAAGAGCCACTCTACAGGGAAGGTGGCAATGGCAGCAGACCAGCGAGGGGCTCAGCGGCTGAAGGACCCACACAGACTGCAAGCTGTTGGTGACTTGTGGTCAAAGGATCCATACAGGCTGCGGGCTGCTGGAGACTGGCTCATGGAAACCAGGTATCGGAACCAGGGTTTAAGAGGATGCTGAGGGCAAGAAGGGCTCCCGAAAGGACTTGGGTGCTAAAAGCTGGCGCTTGTTGGCCAGAGACACCGGTTTGGCCATGGCTGTCATCCACCTGCTGATCGACGCCTCGGATGAGCTCCTGTGCCCAGAGGCCGGAGCTCCATTCCACCACAGTGCCACCGTCTGCCCGGCCCTGGAGACCCTGAGCGATTGCCGGCACCATCAGCCGACTCTACCAAGAGAATTGGCAGGGTGCAGAGAACCAGGCAGACTGAAAGGATGCTAAATAATTACATTTAATGGCACTAGTATCTTCCGCACCCCACTCTCCATCACCAGCCAAGATAGATGATCGTGTGTCCGCCGTCCCACACCATGGGCCTATGGAGAACTACCCCACCCCCCCCCAAGAGTAATTGGAAGGAATCAGGGGATAATTATGCTAGGCTCAGCGACACGAGGCGAGGTGCTTGCATGGCATGGAGGCAAACTCTTCCTCAACACGCCAGTAATAGGGCCCAAACACTCACTGCCTCCCGCAGACCTCCAGCTCATGCTCTCGTCCACCCTCAGTCCTGACGAAGGGTCCCAGTATTGGTGCATTACTTGTAAATCACGAAAATCTGCAGGCTGAACTAAAAACACACACAAAGCTGGAGAGGCTCAGCAGGTCAAACAGTGTCCTTTATGTAGCAAAGGCAAAGATACGGAATCGATGTTTCAGGCTAGTGTTACTTATTCTTATTCCTGCAATTTACAATAAATTTAACACTTTCAGGGATTTTACTTATCATTTTTAAAAATCAAAATAACTGGTTTTGAGAATCGAAGTTGGCAATTTTTTTTGGGGGGGTGCAAGTAGTTGGCTTTGCCTGGGGCAGAAAATAGTCCGGAACCGGTCCTGGTCGCTGGGCAATGGTCACAACAACTCTTTGCTTGCCTTACGGCAGGCAAAGGTTGAAGTATATCACGTGTATTACATCTTTAACGCATTATTATGTGACAACAAAAGGAACCTTTGAAACTTTGAATGCTTCTTGCAAAGGTGCCCTGCTGTGGGGAAAAGGGACGCAGGATCCAATGGTTTTCAAGCTGCCCCCCTGAACTCACATCCCACTTTAAGTAATCCCTGCGCCATCGGGTGCTCTGTGATTGGTAAGGGTTTGCTTAAGGTGGGATGTGGGTGGGAAGGGAAGGTTGAGAATCACTGCTCTAGACCCAATTGTTACTGAAATATTTGCCTTGAGAAAAATTGTCATTGGTCCATTTCCTTTGGAGTTCTGAAATGGTGCACATAACGAGTCAATGAGGGATGATTAAAACAGTGGCTTTCAAACATGTTCTTTCCACTCACATCCCACCTTAAGCAATCCCTTACTAATCACAGAGCACCTATGGTGTAGGGATTACATAAGGTGGGGTGTGAGTTTATGGGGATAGTTTGAAAATCACTGAAGGACCCAGCAGTGAGAAAGGACTAGCAGGACCGTGCACATCCATCCGCAACGAGCTCAAAGCCCTCCATGCTCACTTTGAACAGAAGATAGGACATCACCCCGTCTAAACATGCTCAATGGCTACGTGATGCCATGCCACGTTTAAACATAGAGAAGATTCGATGCTCAATTTCCGATTTGAATGTAAATTTTTAAACACGGTGGGGACCCTTTTCGAATTATTTTTATAATCTTTGATTTTTTATGAAGGTAGAACTGTTGACTAATGAGGTAGTTTATCACTCGATTAGAATTCTGTCTTCCATTTTTTTGGCCAAGCAGCTTCTTTCTTGGTAGTGGGTTTAGATCTTCCTTTATTTAAAATAATAAAATATCACTACAATATAATCTGTTTGATTAAAATGTGAGGTACCTTGATATGATATGATTTAAGTGAAATGTTTTGTTTGACTTTTAACATATACCACATATTCTCTGTATTTTTAGATGTGGAATTTTAATGTAATAAAAACATCACCAGCCATGATTGCCTCAAGCACGCCTGTAGCCATGGTTACTGTAGAAGAGTGATCCCGTGGAAAGTGGCCGTGTCCTGAGAACCTGTGTGAACCAGTTGGCTGCGGGATCCTCTCGGACATCTCCCGCACCTCTCAACGGTGATCCTGATTTCCCACCTGCTTCAGGAAGACTGCCATCATCCCGGGGCCAAACAAAAAACATCAACTTGCCTTAATGACCACCAGTCTGTAGCACTGATATCCACCAGAAAATCGTACCGGGGGTTTGGATCTGAAGCTCGGGTTGCCGATGGATTGAACAGGAGTTTGTACGACTGCTGCCGAGGCTGTGGGAGCACTGCAGGCCAATCTACGGGCACTCAGTGACTCTGAAGAGGCCTGCTCTTTTGGACTGGAATTGTCTCTGGATTGCTCATCACGAACTCTACATTAACGCCCTTATAACCATGGAGCCATAAAACAATTGGAGCCTATAAACAGGCCGCCTCAGCCCCTCTAGTCTGTACCGAACTATTTTCTTCCTAGTCCCACTGACCTGCACCCAGCCCATAGCTCTCCATACCTTTCACATCCATGTACCTGTCCAAAATCTTAATTGAGCCCACATTTAGCACTTCAAGTCCTGGCAATATCTTAGTAAATCGTTTCTGCACTCTTTCTATCTTATTGATATCTTTCCTGCAGTTCGGGGACCAAACCTGCACACAATACTCCAAATATGGGCTCAACAATGTCTTACACAACTTTACCATAACATCCCAACTCCTATACTCAGTACTTTGATTTGTGAAGGCCAATATGCCAAAAGCTCTCTTTATAACCCTATCCACCTGCGACACCACTTCAGGGAATTATGTTTCTGTATTTCCAGATCCCTCTGTTCTCCATGCCCTACCATTTACCATGTATGTCCTGGTTTGTTCTTCCAAAATCCAACACCTGACACTTGTCTGCATTAAATTCCATCTGCCATTTTTCACCCATTTTACGAGCTCTGCAAGCTTAGAAAACATTCTTCGCTGTCCACAACACCTCCAATTTTAGTGTCATCTGCAACATTGCTGATCCATTTTACCACATTATCATCCAGTTGACAAACAACAATGGTCCCAGCACTGATCCCTAAGGCACTCCACTAGTCACAGGCCTCCAGTCTGGGAAGCAATCATCCAATCAGTCTCTGGCTTCTCCCATCCAGCCATTGTTGAATCCAATTCCCTACTTCACCATGAATTTCCCTGATTAACCTCCCATGTGCGACCTTGTCAAAGGTCCTTGTCCATGTAGACAAGATCTACAGCCTTTCTTTCATCAACTTTTCTGGTAACCTCCTCTACACGTTTGGTTAAACACAACCTACCCTGCACAAAGCCACGTTGATTATCCCAAATCAGCCTCTGGCTAACTAAATAATTGTTTATCTGATCTCTTAGAACATCTTCCAATAATTTTTCCAATAATTCCAATACTTTTGAGTTTCTTTTAAACAACAGAACAACGTGAGCTACCTTCCAATCCTCTGGCACCACACCCATGTCTAAAGACATTTTAAATATATCTGTCTGAGCCCCTGCAATTTCTACACTAGCTTCACTCAAGGTCCGAGGGTATATCTTGTCAGGCCCTGTGGATTTATCTACCTTTATTTGCTTTAGGTTCCATGACCTCACTACTTGTTTTCCTTACTTCCCAACCAATCAAAAGCACCTACCAAGGAATTTATAAATGTAACAGTGCAAAGGGAGCTGCCAAAAGTCAGATGAAAATCAGATTTCAGATTTATTGTCAGAGTACATACATGACATCAGGCCAGGCAGAATTACCACTTTCTGGCAGTGCAAAAAAAACCTGACTCAACACACACAGGTAAACAAATAAGGAAATGTAAACAAACTGCTTGTGCAATACAGAGAGAGAAAAGGAAAGGATGAAGTGCAAAGCTAAGTGTCCTTAATTGAGTCTCTGATTGAGTTTATCTGTTGTTGAAGGGTAGCAGCTGTTCCTGAACCTGCTGGTGCGAGTCTTATGGTATCTAAACCTCTTCCCTGTTGATCGCAGCGAGAACAGAGTTGGTGCAGGGCAGTGCGGATCATTGATGATTGCTGCTGCTCTCCGACAGCAGCGTTCCCTGCAGATGTTCTCAATGGTGGGGAGGGTTTTACCTGTGATATCCTGGGATGTGTTCATTACCATTTGCAGGGCTTTTTGCTCAGGGGTATTGATGTCCCCATACCAGACTGTGATGCAGCCAGTCAGTGCACTTTCCACCGCACACCTGTAGAAGTTTGCCAGGGTTTCTGGTGTCATACCAAACCTCCGCAAACTCCTGACGTGCTTTCCTCGTGATGCTATTCGTAAGGTGGGTCCAGGAAAGATCCTCCGAGATAGTGACTCCCAAGAACTTAAATTTGCTCACCTTCTCCTCCTCTGATCCCCCATTGAAAATCCTGGGAATTGGAAGAAAGTGATTCACTGTGTTTCATCAGAATTATCTTTCATTAGGCGTCAATAGTGCTGGGAGCAGTCAGCCTGGGAAAGGTCAACATGCATCTATGAATGACACCAGTGGCAAACCAATTGTTTTAAAGACAATTCAATTCATGTTCTCTTGCTAATACCAATTGTTTGCTTCCACGTCTTTGGAAGTTTTCCACAGCAGCAGATAACAGATGATTTCAGGCCATCTCTTGAGACCCTTTATCCACCAACACTCTCATCCCCAGTTTGCATCAGTCTTTCCTGAATGCATAGATATGAAAAGAAAGACTTACTTGCAATCAATTGAAGAGCAGCACATCACATGTTAAAATAGTGAGGGGGGATTTCAAGATGCAGGTTGATTGGGAACATCAGGTTGACACTGGATCCCAAGAAAGGGAATATATGGAATGCCCGCGGGACATTTTTGAGAGCAACCTGTGGCTGTGCCAACCAGGGAAATGGCAATTCTGGATTGGGTGTTGTGTAATGAACCAGGGTTGGTAAGGGAGCTGAAGGCGAAGGAACCCCTAGGAACCGGGGAACATATTATGTTTGAGAGGGAGAAACTAAAATCCAATAGAAGGCAACAAAGAAAGCAATAAAGGAGAAAAGATGAAATACAACAGCAGGCGAGCCAGCAATATAAAAGATGATGCAAAAAAATTTCTTCAGACACCTAAAGGGCAAAAGAAAGGAGATTGGACCACTGGAAAACAACAATGAGGAGATGGTAATAGTGGACAAAGAAGTGGTGGACAGACTGAATATGTAAATTCACTGTGGAAGACACCAGCAGTGTGCCAGAAATTCAAGAGTTTCAAGGGGCAGAATTGTGTGCGGTTGGTATTACCGAGGTCTGAAGGCAGATAAATCACCTGAACCAGATGGACTGCACTCCAGAGATCTTAATGAGATAGATGAAGAGATTATGGAGGATTTAGTAGAGATCTTTTAAGAATGATTGGCTTCCAGAGTGGGTCTGGAGAACAGGAAAATTGCAAATGTCACTTAACAAAGGAGGAAGACAAAAGACAGGAAATTGATAGCCGGTTAGACTGACTTTGGTGGTTGGCAAGATGTTAGAATCTATTATTAAGGATGAGGTTTCAATGCACTTGGAGGTTGAAGTCAGCATGACTTCCTGAAGGGGAAATCTTGTCTAACAAACCTGTTAGAATTCTTTGAGGAAATAATAGAAAGACAGACAAGGGAGAGTCAGTGGATGAGGTTTATTTGGATATTCAGTGTTATATAGTCAGGATATTGGAACTATTTTGTAACTATGTAAGAATATGCCCTTCTTATCGTAGTAACTGTAGTGCACCACTGTGGGGTGTATATGTATATATTAGTGTGTGAAAAGTTTCCTGAGATGGTGGAATGCATCAGTAAGTAAAATTTCTCCTTTTGTTTGAATCTTGCATCTCTGTTATTTAAGAAGCCTCCCAAGTAACACAGAGAAGTAACATTCAGAAGACCTTTGACAAAGTCCCATCATGAGGTTGCAAGGCAAGATGAGATCCCATGGTATTATAGGAAAGATACAAGCATGGATGGATACTAGAAAAGGTTGAGCAAGCTAGGACTTTATTCCCTGGAGCATAGAAGATTGAGGGGTGATTTGATAGAGGTATTTAAAATTATGAAAGTGGGGGAGATTCAAACAGGAGGACATGGATTGAGATTGAAGGGGGAAAAGTTTAGGGGGAAACATGAGGGGGAATTTCTTCATGCAGAAGTGGCTGGGAGTGTGGAATGAGCTTCCGGCTGAAGTGGTAGATGTGGGTTTGATTTTAATATTTAAGAAAAAGTTGGATAGGTGTATGGACGAGAGAGGTTATGGACCGGGTGCAGGTCAATGGGACAAGATGATAGAAGGTGTTCTGCATGGGCTAGAAGGGCTGAACTGGCTTGGTTCTATGCTGTAATTGTTATATGGATGTTTGTCATATGGTTATTTAAGATAGTCTGTCTGGCAGGAGGCAGAGAGTGTGGATAAAAAGGGGCCTCTTCTGGTTGGCTACCAGTAGCCAGTAGTGTTCCGCAGAGCTCAGTGCTGGGACTGCTTTTTTTATGTTAAATGTGAATAATTTGCAATAGATGGCTTTGTGACCAAGTTTGTGGATGATACAAAGAGAGGAGGAGGGCAGGTATCACTGTAGAAGCACTGTGTCTGCAGAAGGACTCAGCCGGAATAGGAGACTGGGCAAGGAAATAGCAGATGGAGTGCAGTGTATAGAAGTCTCTGATCATGCACTTCGGTGGAACGAATAAAGGTGTAGACTATTTTTTAATCGCGAACAAAGTTCAGTAATCAGTGGTACAGAGGGACTTGGGAGTCCTAGTGGAAAGTTCTCTAAAGGTCAACTTGCAGGAAGGCAAATGGAACGCTAGCACTCATTTCAGAAAGGGTAGTAATGTTGAGATACACACTGGAGTTTAAAAGAATGAGTGAGTGGAATCGAACTGAAAGCCATCGGATTCTGAAAGAATAGAGCAGACGTGGAGTGGATGTTACCTACGGCGGGGGAGTCTGAGACCAGAGGCCACAGCCTCAGAATAGAAAAACGTTCCTTTAAAACAGAGACGAGAAGATATTTTTTAATCCAGAGTGGAAAATTTATGAAATTCGTTGCTGCAGGCGCCTGTGGAGGCCAAGTCATTGGGGATATTTAAGATAGAGGAGGATACATTCTTGATTGGGAAGGGAATCAATGGGGAGAAGGCAGGAGAATGGGGTTGAAGAGGAGAGTAAATGATGGAATGGTAGGATGGACTCAATGGCCCCAATTCTGCTTCGATATCATGGTCTTATGGTCCAGTTCCTCCCCATCTCCAACTCCTTACTAGGCAGTCCAAACCTTAACCATAGTTGGGTAAACAATTTATTCTTCTCTTACCTTCCAAAGTTTCTCTCCACATTCTCAGTGCTCCAGTTTTTTCAGTTTTGGTGGAACTTTATTTTTTTAAATTTGTTGGCAGGGTCCATCACTAATTCCCCCTGGATTTTCATCCACCCATAGCAATGACATCATATGAACTAGGAGCGGGAGTCGGCCCATCCAGCCCGTCGAGCCTGCTCCGCCATTCAATGTGATCATGGCTGACCTGATAACAGGCTCATCTCCACCGACCTGCCTTTTCCCCATATCCCTTAATTCCCCTACTATGTAGAAATCTATCCAACCTTTCAACTGGAAAGGATTCAGAAAAGGTTCACAAAGTATCTTCCCTGGACTGGTGGGCTGGAGGAGTTAGGACTTTTCTCCCTGGAACATGAGGGGACGTTAATAAAATATTTATATTCCTTTTTCCAAGGGTAAAGTAGTCAATAACATGAGAGTGCCAATTTAAAGGCAGAAGGGCAAGACCTGAAAGGGACCCAACTGGGTGTGTGGAATAAGTTAGTAAGTGGCAATGATGAGTAGAATCACAGAGGGCAATGAGGAGGCTTACAGGATGAGATCGTTCACCTCATTAAGTGGTGTCTCAACTAGAACTTGCACTCAATGTAAGCAATACTAAGGAGCTGATTGAGGGCTTCAGGGGGGGAAATCAGGAAAACATGAACCCAGTCCTCATCGAAGGGTCAGCAGTGGAAAGAGTCAAGGACTTCGAATTCAGAAAAGAGGATGGATCCATTTATTTATCGATGGGATTCTCAATGATTAAGTAGTTGTAATTTACTTGATTGAGTTATGGACTAATAAGAATGAAATTGTAGGTGCTGAAGGTAAAATTTCCACTAAAACACCTTTGTTTCAGAATAAGCTTTTTCCTTTTATTTGAAGTTATGGGAACAAAAAGGAATTAAATTGGTAGAAGACTGTCATGAGGCAGGTTATTTTATTTCCTTTCAAAGAATGAGAGAGAAATATGATGTACCTTCGAGTACTCTTTTTACTTATTATCATGTTAAAGTTTTATTGTTGGATAATTTTGGACGGACTTTGAAGTTTCCTAGAAGACCTAAATTTGAGAGTTTACTTACCGATGGTGGTAAGAAAGGTTTTATATCGAATATGTATACTTTATTGCAGGCTAAAATGCCCAAGCTGGATGTTGATATAACTAGAGTGAAATGGGAAAAAGATTTGTCCACATCTATTTCCCCAGATGATTGGATGTTGATATGTGAGGACAGTATGACTAAAATTGTAAATGTAAGATATAGGTTGGTTCATTATAACTTTATTCACCAATTATACTTGACTCCGGAGAAATTAAAGAAATTTAAATATGCCTCCTCAGATTTATGTTTTAGATGTCACAAAGAAGTGGGAACTTTTGTTATATTTGGTTTGGTTACGTGAGACGGTTAAGCCTTTTTGGAATAAAATTAAAGAATTTTTGAAAGTTATGTTTAAATTTAAAATTATGTTCAATATTTTTATTGGATCATATTAAATCATTGAGCTTGGAGTTAAAATTAGATAAATTCCAAATTGCTTTTTTAGGGCTGGCCTTAGCAGTAGCTAGGAAATGTCTTGGAGTTACATGGAAACATGAGACTAAATTGAATATTCAACGATGGCACATGGAGAAGAGGTCATGTATTCCTTTAGAGAAGATAACATATAATTTATGAAATAATTATCCTTTCTTTGCTAAAACTTGGAGCCCATCCATGGATTGGATGCAATTAAATTATTACATTTCTTTTCCCCCATACATTGGTGGTGTGGTCCCAAACCATGATACATAATTGAGTGTATTGCTTTAGTTGTTCTCCTCCGCTTTCTCTTTCTTTTTTGGGGGGTAGTTTAGAGGTGGGTTGGGTGGGGTGGGAGGGTTAGGGATGGTGGGTGGGGGGTTTTATGGGATAAAATATGTATTGACTTGTATTTTGAATGTAAATATAATTATCAAAGAAAAAAGGAACTTTGAATTCATGCTTGTGGACATCTCTGAGGACCTATCCCGGGTCCTCAGTGCCGATGCAATCATGAAGAAGGCCCACGAGTGGCTATAGTTCACGAAGAGTTAAAGGCAATTTCCTACGCCACCAAAGATTCTTCTTCAATTTCTACAGGTGTATTGTGGAGAGCAATCTGTCTGGTTGCATCACTGACCGATATGATGGTGCCAATCCACAGGACAAGAAGAGGCTACAGAGAAGTGTGAACTTGGCCAGTGCGATCATGGGCACCAGTCTTCACTCCATCGAGGACATCTACAAGCTGCCTCTATCCTCAAGGATCCCCACCATCCAACCATGCCCTCTTCACTCTTACCATCAGGAAGGAGGTACAGGAGCCGGAAGATGAACACCCAGCAGGATAAGGACACCTTCTTCCCTTCCGCCATCAGATTTCTAAACGGACAAAGAACCACAGACACGACCTCACTTGCTCTTCTTTTTCTCAAAATTATTTATTTTTAAATGTAACTTATAGCAATGCCATAGGTGTTCTGTGGTTAGTAAGGGATTACCTAGTGGATAAAAAAGGTTGAGAACCATTGGTTTAAGGTGAGCGGGGAGAGATTTAACAGGAACCTAAGGGTTTACTTTCTTATACAGATGATGGTGGGTGTAGAGAGGTAGAGACTATTGCAACATTTACGAAAATGTTGGGTGGATACATGGAAAGGATAGATTTAGAGGAATTATGGCCAAACACAGGTAGATGGGAAATTTGCGGGTGGGACATCTTTGGTCAAGTTGGGTTGAACAAGTCCCATGACTCCATGGGACACTTCAAGTACATTATTCTACACTCCGACAGACTTCTGACCAGATGCATTTTCCAGAATGTGGCACAAACTTGTGGAACATTTTGCATCAAAGTCTGTCTCAGGAAGAGTTATAATTAGACTGTAAGCGAGCTGGTCACATAGTTGATCTCCATGTTATAAAAAATGTATCGAGACACTGGGGAAGACACAAAGTCATTAACTATAATAACACGATGATCGGGGGAAGGGGTGGGAGGGGGTTGCATATACATTTCAGCGAGGATTGAACAAGCCTGCACTTCTGTCCAGAACAGGAGGAAGCTGAAGATTGACCTGACAGTATCATGGATTCCGACTCATAGAGCACAAGAGGAACAGTAGGAACAGGTCATGTAACATCTGTGTAGGGGGTCAGATGTAACCAAAACATTTGGCCATATTGCTGGTCATACAAGAACTAGGAGCAGGGGTCGGCCATCTGGCCTGTCGAGCCTACTCCGCCATTCAATAACATCATGGCTGATCTGGTCATGCACTCAGCTCCATGTACCTGTTGCACATGAACCTTAATTCCCTTTATTCTTCAAAAATCCGTAAAACTGTGTCTTAATGAGGCTGGCTTGACTGCTTTCTTGGATGGACAATTCCACAGATTCACTACATGCTGGGAAAGGCAACTCCTCCTCATCTCTGTTTTAAATCTCCTCCGCCAAGAGGGAGAATTGTGTACAGTTCTGGTCATCTCATTCTAGGAAGGATGTAGAAACAATGGTAAGGGTTCAGAGGAGATTTACCAGGATGGAAAATAGCGATAAGTCTTATGAGGCAAGGTTAGCAGAGCTGGGACTTTTCTCTTCAGAGCGTAGAAGGATGAGAGGAGACTTAATAGAGGTCTACGAGATTATGAGACACATTGATAGGGTGGACAACTGAATGAAAGATGAAATGTTCCTGGTGCAAATCTTTTATACTGCAAAGCCACAGACATGATCCATCTTAGGAAGCTGGCTTACATGGTCACACAGAACCGAAAAAAGCTGGCTCTGTGAGACCAGGGTGGATCAAAGACGGGAAAGTCTAGACCTCCCAATTCACCTTTGCAATTCTTTCACACACCACTTGAAAGGCAGATAAAACCCATCTTTCAAGCTTTGTGTAAAAGGGATGTTTGATACCATGAGTGATTCTCCTTCCAGTGGACAGTCATCGGAATCCTCATGAGAAATAACAAAATTAAAATCATTTCAAAATTAAACATTATATCTTTATTTTCATATCTGATCATTATGCGCTGTGTATTGTACAGGTACATGATCCTTTATCCGGACATCTAAAATCCAGAAAGCTCCAAAATCCGGTAAGTGGGCGGCTGAGGGACTGGTGCTTGGGGGTGACGGCCAAGCGACTGTAAGGGGGTGGGGGTGGATACAGCGGTACAATTCGGGTGGACTTTCCGAAATCCAGAAAAATCCGAAATTCGGAACACACTCTCCCCCAAAGGTTCCGGATAAAGGATCGTGTACCTGTATATACAGTATCTGTGCTCTATGGTCCAGAATGTGGTTGCGTATGTACATTCAGATCAGTCAGAGTTACTTCATTGTCATTTCTGTACTGAAAGCATAAAACGAAGCAGTATTTCTTTGAAACATTGCCCATTAACACAAGGCCCAACCTAAAACAATCTAACAAAACAAAACAAGTTTAACCAAGACAGACATTGCACACCTCTCAGCCAACCACGGAAGCTGCTGCGAATCTACGTGCCGCCATCACGAGCAAGCAAAACAACAAGCTGTGACAGAATATGTTGTGTTTTATATTGTAAAAATATGTGACTTTGGGAGCTAAATTGGGTCAGGTTTTTTTAATGCAGGTCACATGCAAACACTTCATAACAGATTTCCAGCTCCGAATGCCTTTGAAAAAGCTTTGGAGAGTGCCCAAGAGACTTCACTAATGGATTGTTGTTTTGAAAAGCAACAGATAAAAGAGATCGGAGAAGTAGTTTGGAGCCACAGATTGTCTGGGAGGGGAACTTGCTGTTCTAAGAGGGACATGTGGTTTTGCAAGCAGAGAGAGTCAAACAGACTTTTCTTTGAGAGAGAGAAAGAGAGAATTCAGTTCTACAGTTCAGCAGCAGTAGCTGGGACTGGAACAGGACAAGCTGGCAAGCTTTTGGAAGACAGGTTGTGAGTGCTTAATTCAGCCTGGCTAAAGCCCTTGGGGTCCATACAAGAGGAGAGGACTGGATGTCCAATGTTTCACTTGGAATAAGAGAAACAAAAAGGAAATCTGTGGTGACCTGAAAGAAAGAAGTTATCATCCGGAGAACCCTGAAGGGGGAAGTTTCTTTGGCAAGACACTGACGTGGCCGATTAAAAGGAATCAGTTGCGCATGTCCAGGAACAACAAATCTCTCTCTCTGAAAACTGACAAGAACTTTCCTGAGCAGTAAATGGCTACCATTTACCTTTCAAGCACCAAAGCCTGGTGAACCTTATAAATGTTAAATTCTGTGTACAGTATAAGAATTGCCTGCAACCAGTGAACTTGGAGGAATGAGAAGTATGACTGGACTGTGAACCAAAGAACTTTTCTGAACTTACACACACATTACAGACACGTGTGCTTAGAATTAGAAGGGGGTTTCTATATACCATTGTTGTATTTTCAAATGATCTTCCAATTTCCAGGTTGACATAATACATTTTTTTGCTACGGCTAGAGCTATCTTAACAAATCTTTTTTGTGCATCCTCCAAATCAATTCCAAATTCTTTGTTTTTTATGTTACTTAGGAGGAAGATCTCTGGATTCTTTGGTATATTGTTTTCTATTATTTTATTTAATATCTGATTTAGATCTTCCCAAAATTTTTCTACTTTCTCACATGTCCAGATTGCATGAATTGTTGTTCCCATTTCTTTTTTACATCGAAAACATCTATCAGATACTGTTGGGTCCCATTTATTTAACTTTTGAGGTGTAATGTATAGCCTGTGTATCCAGTTATATTGTATCATACGTAACCTCGTATTTATTGTATTTCTCATCGTTCCGGAGCATAACTTCTCCCATGTTTCCTTTTTAATCTTTATATTTAAATCTTGTTCCCATTTTTGCTTAGTTTTACCATTTGTTTCCTCATTCTCCTTTTCTTGCAGTTTAATATACATATTTGTTATAAATCTTTTGATTATCATTGTATCTGTAATCACATATTCAAGGTTACTTCCCTCTGGCAAACTCAAACTGCTTCCTAATTTATCCTTCAAGTAGGATCTCAATTGGTAATATGCCAGCGCTGTATCTTGAGTTATATTGTACTTATCTTTCATTTGTTCAAAGGATAAGAATCTATTTCCTGAAAAACAATTTTCTATTCTTTTAATCCCTTTTTTTTCCCATTCTCTAAAGGAAAGGTTATCTATTGTAAAAGGGAGTAACTTGTTTTGCGTCAAAAAATAACATATAGTTTAAGAAATAATATTGAAATATTCGAACAAATATGGGAGCCTTACATTAAATACAATAGCAAAAACCTACCGGGGACAATCATTACCTAAGTTAACGGAAGGAAAAGGAAATGAAAAGAATGGACTCAGTAGAATTTCTGGTGTATTTTTATTGAATGACAACATTGTCTGACTGGTTTAATGTATCCTAGATTTTATACCTTAAATGGATGGGAGGGGGGAGGAGGGAGGGTGGGGGGGAGAAAATGACACTGTATATGTGTGAAAAGGAAAAAGTGTGTACCATGGTTAATGTGATTTATGGTGTGAAAAAAAAAAAGAATTAGAAGGGGGTTAGGTTAGGTTAGTTAAGTTCATAGTGATAAGTTAAAGTTTGATTCTGTTTTCATGTTTAAAGATAATTGAAAACAACTTTTGTGGAAGTAACCATTTGTGTTGGTGAATATGTATTGCTGCTGGGTTTTGGGGTCCTCTGTAACCAGATTAACAAGTTAACAAACTAACAAATCAAAAAGACCAGACAAATTTGCAATTGAACTCCCTTCTCCCCTCTTCTGTCAGATACGTGTGCTTGAAACTACAAACCTCCAGACTCAAGGACAGTTTATTTCTTGAAGATGTCGAACCCTTAAATGGACCTTTGTTTGATATGCAAGCAGGCTCTTTCCACTTAGATTAGGAGAGATAAATACGAGAGGACATGGCTTTAGGGTGAAAGGGGAGAGGTTTAGGTGGAGCATTAGGGGGAACTTCTTCACTCAGAGAGTGGTGGGAGTGTGGATCTAAGTGGTAAGTGCTTTTGAGGTCTGGAAGGTTATGGATTTTGGGTACAGGCTAGTATGATTAGTGGCATGAAGTTTTTGCAACACACTAGAAGGGCCAAATGACCTGTTTCCCGTACTGTAGTATTCTATGGATAAATCATGGCCCTTGTGCTGTTTTAATTGTATTTTTCTCTTTGTCTTTCAAATATTATATTCTGCTCTCTTTGACTTACTGCAACGTGACGACCTGTATCCTTGCAGAATATAAATATGATGGAGAATCTCATGAGAGAGTGAAGCAAGACTCGAGCCCAGCATCTGCAGATGTTCTTGTTTAAACCCTATCGAAGGATTATTTCATCATTGCACCACCTTCTTTTGTGAATGGTTGACTTGCCTGGATAGTGCGCTGAACAAAGCTTTTCACCATGATGTGGAACCTGACACGTCTGTTGTGTTTGGGCTGACTTGACTGGATAGTGCGCTGAACAAAGCTTTTCACCATATCGTGGAACCTGACACGTCTGTTGTGTATGGGCTGACTTGACTGGATAGTGCGCTGAACAAAGCTTTTCACCATATCGTGGAACCTGACACGTCTGTTGTGTATGGACTGATTTGACTGGATAGTGCACTGAACAAAGCTTTTCACCATATCGTGGAACCTGACACGTCTGCTGTGTATGGGCTGACTTGACTGGATAGTGAGCTGAACAAAGCTATCGTGGAACATGACGATCAACAATTTAATTACATTCAGAGAGGCACAATCACTTTTTTCATTCTGGGGCCTTTTATCAGAATAGGTCAGTTCTGATGAACAGTCTGTCAAACTGCCCTCAGGCTACACAGTCTGTCGAGGTGAATCAGGCTATATACAGGTGTGGAGCAGGATCACACTACACACAGGCTGTGGGGCAATAGTTTGGCCATGTACAGTATGCAGAGCTGTACTCAGACTGTATATGTTCCCTTGAGCTGTACTCAAACTGTGTACAGTCTGAGTACAGCCCCACAGACCATGTACAGTCTGTATACAGCTCCATGGAGCTGCATTCAGACTGCACACAGTCCTATTGCCTACTTAGACTGTACACAGATCCCAGAGCTGTACTCAGACTGCCTGCAGTTTGTGGAGCTGTATACAGACTGTACATGGTCTGTGGGGCTGTACTCAGACTGTACATGGTCCGTTGAACTGTACTCAGACTGTACACCAATGTTTTTCAAACTGTCCCCTAAACTCACATTACACCTTAAGTAATCCCTTAGCCATAAAGGCTCTGTGATTAGTAAAGGATTGCTTAAGGTGGGATGTGAGTGGGAAGAGAAGGTTGAGAATCACTGCTCTAGACCCAATTGTTACTGAAATATTTTGCTTAAGAAAAATTGTCGTTGGCTCATTTCCTCTGGAGTTATGAAACCGTGCACATAACGAGTCAATTAGGGACAATTAAAACAGTGGTTTTCAAAATGTTTATTCCCACCCATATCCCACCTTAAGCAATCCCTTCCTAATCACAGAGCACTGATGCCATAGGGATTGTTTAAGGTGGAAGGTGAGTTTAGGGGGCAGTTTGAAAACCACTGCTGTACACAGTTCATGGGCTGAACTCTGACAGCGGTCTGGAGCGGGTCCCCATAAGGACGATCCAAGCCTATGCTGGCACGTGGTACCTGTGCTGTGAGTGGTGCCTGGAGACGGAAGGAGGCAGCTGCTGCCTGCAAAGTGGGTGGCCAGGTGTTGTCACAGTTAACGGAGCAGCGCACCAGGCTGCCTGACCGACTCGTGCTTTATTTTGGAACAAACAAGCGGGACGAGGATTTTCCTGACATCATGAGATTTCTGGGACACGCGGTCCTTTAAGCAGCTCAGTACTTAGGAAGGATTAGGACATCGTGCAGACGTGCAAGAACATGTCGGGCATGCTGAAGGCATGGAGTTCACAGTGTCCGCAGCTGCTGCCAAAACATGGAGTGGAAGGGCAATATATTGTGGGGCCCAGTGGGGACTTGGTGACTGTCATTCACTCTCATCCAGTGAGATCCCTCAATGCCCCATCGAGTTCCCCTTTGAACCAACCTTTCCCCCCCTCCCCCCCCCCCCAACAACCCCAACGGAGCCTTGGGCCTTATAAAAGTGAGCCTGAGATCGTTACATGCTGGAGCTTGTTTGTATTTTTTCCTTAGCGTGCAATTAAAGATTTATTCTCACCCAACAAATTTAACAAAGCTCAGGAGGCCCAGAAGTGAGCAAAAGAAGAGGGTAGGGGTGCTGATGCACGATCAATTTCAGAGACTGATGTTATTGGAAACTGAAGACTTTTATTAGCTAGAGACGTTGCTGGCTCGCACTGACCCGGACTCAAACTGGGGACAGACTTGTGGCATGACAGCCTTTAGGGGGAAAAAGGGGAGGAGTCACGAGCCGGCCAGTGAGAGCAGGGCGGAACAGAAAAGGTCATGTCATTTCCACACAATAGTGGTTTCACCACAGGGCCAATGTCGTGGGAGTAAATGCAAGTAGGTTGGGTGAAGCAGGAGCTGGAGGAAGTGGGATAAGGGTGAAAGGGGAAAAGTTTAAAGGGAACATTGGAGTAACTCCTTCACACAGACAGTGGTGACGAGCTGAGGTGGCGAGTGTGGGCTCAATCTTAACATTTAGGAAAACTTTGGACACGTACATGGATGGTAGAGACATGAAGGGCTATGGACTGGGCGCAAGTCAGTGGGATAACGCACAATAATAGGTTGGCACAGATTAGATGGGCTGAAGGGACTGTTTCTGGGCTGTAAAGCTCTATGGCTCTCACGCCCTGACCACCAGTTCCATACAGGATCCCTGTCCCACCCCTACCAACACCCCCCCCCTCCCCCACCACTGCCTTCCTGGCTTCACCACATTTAACCAGTCTCATTAAAAGTGGTCCGGCTTGAAAACATTGCCCATTCCTCCTCACCCCTCCCCACTGACACTGTTCGACTCACTGAGTTCCTCCAGCAGACGTGCTGGCCCGGGTAACCCTACTCGACAACAATCTAACCCTTTCCTACATCAAAAGCATAACCCTTTATTTTCCTTATATCCAAGTGCTTGTCAAGGGTCATTGTACCAGCCTCCACATCAATCTGGACAGTGCACTCCAGGCACGCACCACCCTCAGTGAGAAAAACTTACCTCTGACATCTCCCCTTAACTTTCCTCCACTCACCTTAAAAAGATGTCCTCTGGTGTTTGGAGTCTTTCTTCTCTCCTCCCATTGACGTGTACACAATATGATTGAGGACCCCTTCTAAACCTGCATCTTTCAGCTGCTCCCGGCGGGGAAGAGATACAGGAGGATCAGAGGTAGCACCACCAGGCTGGGGAACAGCCTTTCCCCACAAACAGTGAGAACGCCGAATGACCAAAGGTACCGCTCATTGGGATTAGATCAATTTCAACTTGCTTTTGTGTATTTAGCTTTATCCGTAGTGAAAAAATGTATTGCTAGTACGTGGAAAGATATGAACATGATTGATATTAATAGATGGCATAATGAGATGAAATATTGTTTAATAATGGAAAAAATTACGTATGTTTTGCGTGATAACTATAGTTTCTTTATTAGTAAGTGGCTGTTATATTCAGAATATTTACATTTTGATTTACGTTGATTAGATGTTAATATGGTATGTTTAATTTTTTCTTAATTTTTTTTCTTTTCTTTATGGCTGTCCTTAGGAGAGTTGGCTGAAGGGGGGTCTTTTTTTTTCCTTTACTTTTTTTCTTTCTTTTCTTTTTTATATATATATATAAAATATAACGTTCATGTTTATGGTTCATTGTTGTATATGTTATTTACTATCTACATTTTGAACTAATAAATAAAGTTTAAAAAAAAAGGAACCGCTCATGCTAAACCTCCGAAACTCTCGTATTCACAAAGCAATGCTTATTTATTTATTTGTCAGTATGAAGACTTGCCCTGCATGTTTACTGTTTGCCTGTATGTGTGTTATGTCTGGTTGTGTGTCTGCGTGCTTTGCACTGAGGACTGGAGAACACTGTTGATAATAAACTTGACTTGAATGGCTATTGTTGCACTGGGTCAAAGGTGCTGGCTGTCCACCCTATCTAAGCCCCTCATAATCTTATATACCTCGATTGTCACCTCTTGTTCTTCATCACTCCAAGGAACAGCCTCACATCGTGAGACATTTTACCCTCCCTTCGACACTCTCCCCTCCCCCTCACTGATCACCACAGCTCTCCTGCTCTTCCACCAGGCCTTCACCCCCTCTCCCTGGTTCACCAGACCCACTCCTCTCCCCACTACGTATAACCAGGACCCCACAAAGGCTTTGGCTCGAAGCATCAGCCACTCCATTTCTCCTACTGACGCTGCTAGTCTGACTGACTCCCTCCTGCAGAGTGTGTTTGGCATGAATAAAGATGACAACTCACTGCCACCTTGCAGTCAGCATGGGTTTCCTGCTAACAGCTGTGACTGACATGCAAAGAGTAGAATTGTAGAGTCATGTAATCATGATGTGTTTATTGTCATACACTTAAGTCCATCCTACACATGCACCAAAATTCCAAATTTAAATTTAGATATCCAGCAAGGTAACAGGCCCTTCTGGCCCACGAGCCCGTGACCTGCAAATACACCCAATTGACCTATGACCCCTGTACCTTTTGAAGGGTGGGAGAAAATCAGAGCAGCTGGAGGAAACTGGGAGAATGTACAAACTCCTTACAGATTTGAACCCGAGTCACTGGTGCTGTCCGTGCAGTAATACAGCACGGAAGCAGGCCCTTTGGCCCAACTCACTCATGCTGACCATGACACCTTCCTGAGATGGTCCCATTTTCCTGTTCTTGGCCTAAACCCTCAGAACCTTCCCTATCCTCATAACTGTCCAAATAACCTCCGAACGATGCAATTGCACTTCCCCCGTCAGCTTGTTTCATTCGTCCTCCACCTCTCAGCTCCCTTTAAAGCTTTCCCCATTCTCCAGGAATCCCCTCTCCTGGAAAAAGATGGCGTCCATCCCACCTTTTCTATCCCCTCGTGGTTTTATAAACCACTTCTTGACATCCTTTGCTTCAGGGACAACAGTCCAGGACAATCAAATATCTCTCCATAACTCAAGCCCACTAGATCCTTGCGAATCTTTTCTGTACCTTTGCCAGTTTAACGACAACTTTTCTACCGCTAAGGAACCAGAACTTTAGGCAATACTTCAGGTATGGTCTTGCCAACATCCTATATAAATGTGACATGATGTCCCGACTCCTGTACTCAATTCCTAGGAGCAACTTTGAAAGCATCTTGTCAGAGTGCGTCACTGCGTATGACAGGAACTGCTTTGCCTGAAACTGCAAGAAACCACAGAGGGTTGTGATTTTGAACGTCCATCAAATGTCCCACCCCTCCATCAACCCTGTGAAGTGCCAATTGATGAAGTAGACAAGGACGATGTGGTCAAACAATAAACATGGCTTTTATTAGCAGAAACTCATGGTACAATAATGAAAGACAATAGGTGCATATACAGTTATATCCAAGGGGAGTGTCCTGAACAGTAGAGATAATGCACACCCAATGTTAGTACAGCAAGGCTTGCCAGAGGGAGGGGGGAGACAGGCAGCTTGGCAGACATTCACCACACCCTGTCTACACTTCCTGCTGCTTGGAAAAAGCCGCCAACGTATTAAAAGGCTCACCCCACGCTGGCCACACTCTCTTCGCCCATTTCCATCAAGAAGATCATTATTATACCACCAGATTTCTTTCCCACCATTATCAGATGCTTGAACCAGGGTCGGTGTCAGAACAAATCTAATCGGGGTGGGTGGGGCATTAGGGTAACCTTGGAGGGGCACAAACGGCCATTCGTTGTGAGGGGCTCTCACTGAGTTTGCCATGCGGGTGGGTGGGTGTGGGGGCACAATAACTCATTTGGCGGCTCATGGCCCATGAAGGTCCCCCACCCCTCCACCCCATGACACTGACCCTGATTTGAATGAACTTCCAAACAGTAAAATTATGTTGCTAAACAAGAATATCTGCAGATGTTGGGGTCAAGTGCTTGAGAATCTGAACGGGTCACGCAGTAAAGGGGAACTAATGTTTCGTGGCTAAGCCCTTCATATCCATGGTTTCATAACTCAGGGCTCAGGCCATAAAGGCTGGTTACTTTTTACTTCCAATGGTAGTCGGACTGGGTGGATGGACCCCGAGGGGGAGCGCTGCTAAGGTTCAGATTTTATGCTTGGCATAGTAGAAGACCCTGGCTTTGGGGTGATTTTTTTTACGATTCAAATATAATTTTATACACCGACATATATGGTAAAATGTCTAAGGGTAGATAAGTCTCCTGGACCAGATGGAAGGCACCTCGAGTTTTGGAGGAGGTTGTGGAAGCATTGGTAGTGATCTTCCAGGAATCAGTGGATTCTGGTATGGTTCCAGTGGACTGGAGATCGTGGATGTCACTCCACTGTTGAAGAATAGAATGAGGAAGCAGAAAGGAAATTAAAAAACGATTAGCCTGACGTTGGTGGTTGGGAAGCTGTTGGAATCAATGGTCAAGGATGAGGTTACCAAATACCTGGAGGTGCATGAAAAGGTAGGCCCAAGTCAGCATAGGTTCCTGAAAGGAAAATCATGCCTGACAAACCAATTGCAATCTTTTGAAGAGATCTCAAATAGGATAGACAGGGGAGATGATGTGTATTTGGACTTTCAAAAGGGCTTTGACAAGGGGCCACACACAAGGCCGCAAAACAAGATGAGAGCCCCTGGAATTACAGGAAGGATACCGACATGGTCAAAGCAATGGCTGGTTGGCAGGAAACAGGGATCCTCTTCTGGTTGGTGACCAGTTACCAGTGGTGTTCTACAGGGTTTGGTGTTGGGGCTGCTTCCTTTCTATGCGGTATATAAATGATTTGGATTAAGAATTGATGGTTTTGTGGCTAAATTTGAAGGTGATGCTAAAATAAGTGGTGGTAAGGTGGGGGGATGGTGCTGAGGATAAAGAAAGGCTGTAGAGAGACTTGGATAGATTAGGAGAATTAGGGCAAAGAGGTGGCAGATGAAGTACAATGTGGGAAAGTGTATAGTGTGACTATGTTGTGTTTTATATTGTATATAGATATGTTTTAAAGAAGATAAATTGGGGCAGGTTTTTTAGTGTAGGTCACAAACGAACACTTCAAAAGAGATCTCATTTAAAATACTGGAGCTCTGCTCAAGCCAGACAGGCTGGCTCCGAATGCCTTTGCAAAAGCTTTGGGGAGTGCCCAAGGGACTTCACTAATGGACTGTTGTTTTGAAAAGCAACAGATGAAAGAGATCAGAAAATTAGGTTCAGAGCCGCAGGCTGTCTGGAGTGGAACTTGCTGTCCTAAGGGGGGGTCATGTGGTTTTGTGAACAGAGAGAGAGAAAAAAAAAACAGGATTTTCTGAGTGAGAGATATCAGTTCTGCCGTTTTACAGTCAGCAGCAGCTGGAACTGGAACAGTACAAGCTGGCAAACTTGTGGAAAAACCCCATTTGGAAGAGGGGTTGTGAGTGCTTAGTTCAGCCTGGTCAAAGCCCTTGTGGTTCATACAAGTAGAGAGGACTGGCTGCCTAATGTTTCACTTGAAATAAGTGAAACAGAAAGGAACTCTGTGATGAAAGAAAGAGGTTATCATCTGGAAAACCCTGATGGGCACGTTTCTTTGGCAAGACACTGATGTGGTTGATTAGAAGGAATCAGTTTGTGTCCAGGAACTGACAAGAACCTTCCTGAGTGGTAACCATTTACCTTTCAAACACCAAATCCTGGTGAACTTTATAAATGTTAAATTCTGTGCACAGTATAATTGGCTGCAACCAGTGAACTTGGAGGAATGAGAAGTGAGATTTGACTGTGAACCAAATAACTTTTCTGAACTTACACACACGTGCCCTTAGAACTAGAAGGGGGCTAAGTTAGGTTAGTTAAGTCAATAGTGATAAGTTAAAGTTTGATTCCATTTTCATGTTTAAAGATAATTAAAACCAGCGTTTGTTTAAGTAACCATTTGGCTTGGTGAATATATATTGCTGCTGGGGTTTGGGGTCCTCTGAGCTTGTAACACAACACCTTCCCCATCCAAATTTCCTTTAGGCATAATTGCCTCCTCCATGAAAGAATAAGTTGAATGAATATACTTAACAAAGGATGAATGAGTTGGGTGAGAATATAGTTGTCTTGTAACATAGGTGGGAATGTGACTGCCTTCTAACATGACCTCCCCTGTGCTCTAGTGAGATAGTAACTAACACCACAAAGAATGTCATAAGACCAAACTGATAAAGAAGTGAGGTCTTTCTGTTTTTGTCAGCTTGTCTCCAGACACCACAAGGGAACATATTGTCGTAAAAGCAAGAATCACCAGCTGTGTGAAACTTGTAAGGTCTCAGTGTAGAGAATGAGTTACTGGACCCTTTCTTTGTACCCCTCACTCCCACTAACATTAACAAGGCTAAGTAAAGAAATTGTTGTATGCTTAATTGGTTCTGCTGTGTTCTGCTGTTTGTTTGATTACAGTACGGACTAACTTTCACACCTCCTCTGTTCTTCAACTATCTGTGATAGGCTGCTGCTATAAACCTCTGCATTCTATGTTTAGAATGGAGGTCAGGGCAACCGTGGTTCTGGAGTGGTGGTGACAGAGAGGGCAAACATGTCCCCATTAATCCTTGAGGTTAACTCTACTGTGCCTGGAAGCTCAGTCTGGATCCCTACATTTCCACTGAACATGAAAACGGCAATGGTCAGAGAGCATAGAACATTCCGGCAGAGTATTGGCCCTTCAGCCCACAATGTTGTGCTGACCTACGTAAATGTACTCCACATCAATCTAAACCAGTGGCTCTCAGCCTTTTTCCTTACACTCACATACCACCTTAAGTAATCCCTTACTAACCACAGAGTTAGTATCCTATATCCTACGTGCTCTGTGATTAGTAAGGGATTACCTAAAGTGGTATGTGAGTGGAAAAAAAGGGTTGAGATCCACTGTGCTAATCCTTCCCTCTCTCAGACCCATAACCCTCTATTTTTCTCATACCCATGTGCCTGTCTAAAAGTCTTTTGAATGTCCCCATTGTACCAGCCTCCACCACCACACCTGGCAATGTATTCTAGGCCTCCACCACTCTCTGAGTAAGTAACTGACCTCTGACCTCTCCCTTTCCTCCACTCACCTTAAATCAGTGGCTCTCAATCTTTTTCCTCCACTCACATAGCACCTTGAGTTATCCCTTACTAACCACCTATGATGCCATTTGCTATTGCCACCCCAGGAGAAAGGTGCCTAATGTGTCCATGCTATCTAAGCCCCTCATAATACCTCTATTTAGACACCTCTCATCCTTTGTTGTTCCAAAGAGAAAAGCCCCAGCTCTGTCAACCTTGCTTCGTAAGACCTGTTCTCCAGTCCAGACAACATCCTGGTAAATCTCCTCTGCATCCTCTCCAAAGCATCTACGTCCTTCCTGCAATGAGGCTACCAGAAATGAATGCAATACACCAAGTGTGGTCTAACCAGAGTTTTACAGAGCTGCCACACTACCTCACAGCTCTTGAAATCAATTTCTTGTCCAATGCAATGTCAGCACACCACACGCCTTAAAATTTCATCTGGGCACTCTCCAGTCTGATGTCTTTAACTTCTCTGGTTCCTGCTAGTCCATTCCCCATTCCCCCACTCTACCCTATTCCTCTGTCCTTTTAGAGACATAGAAAATCTACAGCAGGCCCTTTGGCCCACAAAGTTGTGCCGAACATGTCCCTTCCTCCAGCTCTCCAGCTCTTCGCCCCCTTCCCTCTCCATTCACACAGCCATCCTCCCTCCCGCCCACCATTTTCTCTTGTGCCCTCCCACCCTTATCCACCTATTACACCTTGCCTGTGCTCCGCCCCCTGCTCCTCCCCACCACTATTTTGTTCAGGCGGCTGCCTACAATTTTTCATACCTTGAATAAGAGCTCAAGCCTGGATCCTTGGTGATGTATCTTTATCTTTGCTACATAAAGTACACGGCAGGCTTTTGTGCTTTACTCCTCTCTTCGCTATCACACCTTGTTAACTACCCTTTCAACTTGTGACAATTGCAAGTACCAGAGAACATCAGAGGAAACCTTTAGGAATCTATGGACCTGGACCTCAAGACCTCTCTATTCCTCTCCAACTATTTCTTTCCACTCACATAGAAGCTCTGTGGTCTTGTAAACCCGGGGTTGTGAGTTCGTCTCTCACTGTGGCCTCTTTTTTGTGATGGGCACTGGAAAAAGTGGTGACTCCTTACAGTAGGTAAAAGTTAAAGAATTTCATGTATACTACCTTCTAAATGTAGTATTACGTGACAATAATGGAAACTTTACAATAATGGAATCTTTACCCCCTGAAGTAATCCCTTACTAATTACAGAGCATCTATGGTACAGGGACTAATTACAGTACAGGTTGTAAAGGTATGTGAGTGGGAAGGGAAGTTTGAGAATCCCTGCTCTAGACCCAATTGTTACTGAAATATTTTGCTTGAGAAAAATTGTCATTGACCCATTTCCTTTGGAGTTCTGAAACCGTGTACATAACGAGTCAATGAGGGACAATTGAAGACAGTGGTTTCCAATTTTTTTCTTTCCACTCACAACCCATCTTAAGCAATCCCTGACTAAGGACAGAACACTTATGGCACAGGGATTACTTAAGGTGGAATGTGAGTGGAAAGAAAAAAGTTGAAAACCACCGCTCTACACTGTGATCCCACCAGTAATCATATAAAATGAACTGGGATAAAAAGGGTTGGATTTGGTAGAGTCGCGAAATTCGTCTCCGTCGGTTAATTTTTAAAGGAGCTCTCCCCTCACACTACGTCTTTAACCAGTGTTGATGAAGCAAGGAGTGCGAGATCTCCAGAGTGATCAGCTTTACCGACCATTGAAACATGAAGGTACGTTGACTTGGCACTGCACTCTCATGGCACGCTGTACCCGAGTCACTGATGAACTCCGCGTCCAACTGTTCACCGGTGCTGATTTTATCCAGATTGGAGGGCATAATGAAAATGCTGTTAGCATAGAAAACAATTATGCTAATTAGGCATAATTTACATGAGGGAATTAAGATAATTAAGCAAATAGACTTTCTCCAGTAGCTCAAGAACATAAGTCCTTCCTTTATAAAATTTGAAGATTAAATCATTAAGGTATTAAGGATAACCTATTAATTGTGCTTAATCAGACTTAATTTACATATGTGAATTAGGCATATTAGAAAATGTAGAACCTGCATAATTTAAGTCATATTCATGAATGGAAAGGGCTTATTGCAGCTAGGCTATTAATAGTTTTTGTTAATTATACCCATTTTATGAGAGAAAAATTGATTACTTACCAAAAAATAAGTTTGTTATTGATCACACTTGGGAAGTAAAATCTGGGCCCACCACACACCTGGCCTCTCTCGTCAGTTATTGCACGTTTATAAAACGTGTTTGTGTGTGTGTGTGTGTGTGTGTGTGTGTGTGTGTGTGTGTGTGTGTGTGTGTGTGTGTGTGTGTGTGTGCACACCTGTGAGTCTGTGTGCACACGTGAAAGATTGTGTGCACATGCATACTTTGTGAGTACACAAGCACTTGAAAGACAATATGTGTTTGTGCTGTACACCTGCAGGTGTGTTTGAGCATAAGTTTGTGTACTGTGTGTAAGCATGTGTGCTCACATGCTATGTGTGTATCTGCACGTATGTGAGCATCAAGTTCAAGTTCACATTTATTATCTACTAACTGTACATATACAAATCAATGAAAAACCATGTTTCTCCAGACCGCAGTGCGCACACACACACACACACACACACACACACACACACACACACACACACACACACACACACACACAACACACAGTCATCACACATAGGCATAACTATATAATTTAATTTAATATATATATTTTGGCATGATTTACTCAGTTACAGGATACTCTTCATCAATCTCCCAGCCTGGCCGTCCTGGTTTTGATGCTCAGTGCAAAGGTGTATGATCATGTTTATGTGTGCACATTCACATGTTGCATATATTAATGGTCTGCGTGTACAGATCCAAACGTCTCTGCAGATGTGTGTGCATGCACGTGTGCGTTCATGGGTCTACATGAGCTTGCATATCTGTGAGTGCATGTACTCAATAACTTGAATGTCTGAGTATATGTGTGTGACTGTGTGTGTATGAGTGTGTGAGTGTATTAGTGTGTGCATGTGTATGTGTATGTGTGTGTGTTTGCAGGTGTATGCGTGTGTATCTGTGTGTGTGCATGTGTATGCGTGTGTGCATTTGTGTGTGCATGGCATGTGTGGGGGTGAGTGTGTGTGCACACGTGTGTTTGTGTGTGTGCATGAGTGTGTGTGTTTGCAGGTGTATGCGTGTGTATCTGTGTGTGTGTGTGAGAGAGTGTGCGTGTGCGTGTGTGTATGTGTGTGCATGTGTGTGTGTGTGCGTGTGTGTGTTCATTTTGAATGTATGGGGTCTGGTGGTCCGCTTCTGATTTATCATCAAGATTTAGTACTGTTGCAGGACTAAAGATATTCTTGTCTGCAGGAAAGGGAAATAATTACCCGTATTTCATTAATTATTTGGGTATTTTCTGCGCCTGCTGTGTGATGTTTCTGTGCTTACTGTAGAGCCACAGTTTCACCCAAAGATTAATGACTTTTTCAGAAAAATTCATCAATGAATGTTAATTCATTCACAAATCCAAAAACCATCTCTGATGACACAGGAAAAAAGTCTCTTGACCCAGTGAATGGTTTGGGTCTGGTGTAAACTGTCAGGGCCTTAGCAGAAACAGATTCAATTATAGCCTTTGAAAGTGAGCTGGAGTTGAACAGGGAAGTCATCAGATGCAATACACCAAAATGTGGAGAAACTTGGCAGGTCACACAGTATCCAGAGGAAGCAAACGTTTTGGGCCTCAGCTCTTTGTCAAGGTTTAAATAAAAAGTAGGCAGGCGCTTCAGTTAAAGGTGTGAGAGGTGAGGGGAGGGGAGGAGAGAGGGAAGGGGAGGAGAGGAGAGGAAGGATAGGAGAAGGGAGGAGAGGGGGGAGGGGAGGGGAGAGGAAAAGAGAGGGTGGGAGAGGAGAAGGGAAAGGAGAAGGGAGGGGAGGAGAGGAAGGATAGGAGGAGAGGGGAGGAGAGAGGGTAGAGGAGAGGGGAGGGAGGATGGTAGGGGAGAGGAAAGGGGTGGGGAGAGGGGAGGAAAGCAGAGGTGGGGAGAGGAAAAGAGAGGGTTGGAGTGGTGAAAGTGTTGAACGAGCTGTCAGTTGAAATAGTGAATGAGGGCTCGATTGTGACATTTAAGAAAAATTTGGGCAAGTTCATGGATGGGGCGGTATGAAGTGCTATGATCGGGGAGCAGGTCAGTGGGACAAGGTAGAATAATTGTTATGCATGGAATTGATGGGCCAAAGAGTCTGTTTCTGTTCTGCAGTGTTCCATAATTCCATGTCCCCTGGCTATCAATTCTATTTCTTATGGCAATTGTTTTTACTCATTGGCTCTATCAAAACCACCTGAGAACTGTGAACAAGATCTAACATCACAGCCTCTGAGGTCTCCGGTTTAGCTTTCAGGGGCCTGTTTTAGTCCTCTAGCTCTTTGTTGGCCTCCACCACAGATGGACAGGGGCTGCAGTGCTTACTAGCTACATAATTCACGGCCCTTAACTGCCCAGGCTACTCCGACATCACATCCCCAACCCACAGCCTCTGCTCCCAAAGAGGACGAGTGCCACCACCCACAGCCACCCCGCTAAGTCACAGATAATCCTGACATGGAAACAAATCAGCTGACCAGCATCATTGCCGGGTCAAAATCCTCTACAGTATCTTCACCAGAAAGGGCTGCAGCAGGTCAAGTAGGCGGCCACCTGCCACTACTGTCTCACAGGCAATTAGGGACGGGCTCTAAATGCTGGCCTTGTGGCCGCACACAGATCGTGAAAAAAATAGGACTATATTAGAAGAAGGTTCTAGAAAGATGCTGCCAGGGATCCATAAGAAGAACTCTTATTTTTTGACATTTCCACAGATGAGTCTCTAGAAGGCGCACGGTACGCTGGCCTTCATTAGTCAGTTCAAGAGTCGCAAGGTAATGTTGCAGCTCAATCACACAGTTGGAATATTGTGTTCCATTCTGGTGACCTCGTTGTTGGAAGGATGTGGAAGCTACAAAGTGGGTGCAGAGGAGATTTTCTAGGGTGTGGCTTGGATTGGAGAGCATGTCATATGAAATAATATTGAGAGAACTAAAGATTTTTTTCTTTGGAGCCACAGAGGTGACTTAATAGAGGTCTATTAAGGTCCTGTACAGACTGGAGGTTCTGTGAGCCAGATAAGTATACCCGCATGGTGTGCTGCCTCCCTGGTGCAAGGGTACGAGATATCACAAATCGGGTCCAAAATATTCTGAGAGGAGAGGGAGAGCAGCCTGATGTCTTGGTACATGTGGGTACAAACGACATTGACAAGAAAAGGGAGGAAGTAATGAAAAGGGATTACAGTGAGCTGGGACGAAAGCTGAAAGACAGGAACGCTAGGGTGGTGATCTCGGGATTACTACCTGTTCCAAATGCAAGTGATGAAAAGAATGTAAGGATAAGGAAAATGAACGTGTGGCTGAGGTGCTGGTGTACAAGGCAAGGATTTGGCTTCTTGGATCATTGTGGATCTCTTTTGGGGAAGGCATGATCTTTACAAGAGGGACGGTTGCACCTAAATCCAAAAGGTGTCAACATTTTGGCAAGTATGTTTGGTACAGCAGTGGGGCAACGTTTAAACTAATTTGGCAGGGGTATGGGAACCTGAGGGATAGGAAAAAGGGTAGGGAAGATAAAGAAATGGCCAGGAAAAGTAAAATAGGAAAAGTAATGTAGGGAGGAGAAAGTAAAAAATCAGATGATGCAGTGAGTTTTCGGGTCAATGATGGTGTTAAGAAAATTACAAAGAAAAATAGTGGGCAGAAAAATCAAAAGAAAAGGTTACAGAAGTCACTAGATATTAAAAGGACAAAGAGCATAAGGGCACTTTATCTGAATGCCCGCAGTATTAGAAATAAGGTTAGTGAACTTGAGGCGCAAATCGGTACCCATGCCTATGATTTGGTAGCCATCACGGAAACACGGCTACAAGGTGACCCTAAATGGGAATTAAACTTTCGAGGGTATCAGGTGGTGCAAAGAGATAGACAGGATGGTAAGGGAGGTGGAGTTGCACTCTTAATCAAAGATGAGCTCCAGGCAGTAGTGAGGAATGATATAAGATCTAAAGAGCATAATGTTGAGTCCATTTGGGTAGAGATAAAGAATAACAAAGGGAAAAAATTATTGGTGGGCGTTATCTATCACCCACCATATAACAATAGTTTAGTGGCACAGGAAATAAATAGAGAGATAAGTGAGGCATGTAATAATGATACGGCAGTCATCATGGGGGACTTTAACTTCCACACAGATTGGGAAAATCAAGTTGGTCGTGGGAGTCTGGAAGAGGACTTCATAGAATACATTCACGATAGCTTTCTTGAGCAGCATGTTAAGGAACTCACAAGAGAAAATGCTCTCCTGGATCTAGTGTTGTGCAATGAGATAGGTCGAGTAAATGATGTAATAGTCAGAGACCATCTGGGAAATAGCGATCATAGTATGATTGAATTTCTCATTCAGATGGAAGGGGAAATAGTTAGATCTAAAACTAATATATTATGTTTCAACAGGGGTGACTACCATAGGATGAGGGAGGAATTGGGCAGAGTGGACTGGGAGCACAGGCTCATTGATGAAACAGTTGAGGAACAGTGGAAGATTTTCAAAGAAATATTTTGTCATGCTCAACAAAAATATATTCCGGTCAGGAAAAAGGGCAGCAAGGGAGGGAAAAATCAACCGTGGTTAATAAAGGAGAGTATAAAATTGAAGGCGCAGGTGTACAAAGCTGCAAAGAGCAGTGGGAAAATGGAAGATTGGGAAAACTTTAAGAGACAACAAGGGGTTACAAAGCGGGTAATAAGAAATGGGAAAAAGGATTATGAAAGTAAATTGGCACAAAATATAAAAACAGAAAGCAAAACATTTTATAAATATATAAAACGGAAGAGGGTGGCCAGAGTTAACATAGGACCCTTGGTGGGTGAGAAAGGAAAACTGGTAGCAAAAAATGAGGAAATGGCCGAGACATTAAACAAATATTTTGTGTCAGTCTTCACGGTGGAAGAGACGTCCAGCATGCCCAAGTGAGGAGTTAAGGATGCGAATGTTGGAGAGGTCCTTGATAAAATAGTTGTTACAAAAGAAGTAGTGATGGAGAAACTAATGGGACTAAAGCCAGACAAATCACCTGGTCCTGATGATATGCATCCAAGGGTTCTGAAGGAAATGGCAAAAGTTATAGTTGATGCATTGGTGGTCATAGTCCAAAATTCCTTGGATTCTGGGCAGGTCCCGGCAGACTGGAAGACAGCAAATGTCACGCCACTTTTTAAGAAGGGATGTAGGCAGAAGACTGGAAATTATCGGCCAATTAGCTTGATGTCTGTAGTTGGAAAAATGCTTGAAGCCGTCATTAAAGATGAAATAGTGAAACTTTTGGAATGTAAGGGTACAATCAGGCAGACGCAGCATGGTTTTAGAAAGGGAAGATCTTGTTTGACAAACTTGTTAGGATTCTTTGAGGATATAATGGGTGCGGTGGATAGAGGGGAACAGGTTAATGTTGTATATTTGGATTTCCAGAAAGCGTTTGATAAGGTGCCGCACAAGAGACTTCTCAGTAAGTTACAAGAAAGTGGAGACCGGGGAAGTTTATTGGCCTGGATTGAAAATTGGTTGTCTGACAGGAGGCAGAGAGTCGGGATAAATGGGAGTTTTTCAGGTTGGCAGAGAGTAGTAAGTGGGGTGCCGCAGGGGTCAGTGTTAGACCCACAGCTGTTCATCATTTACATTGATGACTTGGAGGACGGGACAAAATTTGGTGGAGCCAAGTTTGCGGATGACACCAAATTGAGTGGAAGAGCAAATTGTAATGAGGATGTGGAGAGTCTGCAGAGGGATAGAGTTAAACTGGATGAGTGGGCAAAGGTCTGGCAGATGGAGTACAATGTTAGTAAGTGTGAGGTTATCCACTTTGGCAAGAAAAATAAAAGAGCTGAATATTATTTAAAGGGTGAAAAACTACAGCATGCTGTTGTGCAGAGGGACTTGGGAGTGCTTGTGCATGAATCGGAAAAAATTAGGTTGCAGGTGTAGCAGGTTATTAAGAAGGCAAATGGAATGTTGGCCTTCATCGCTAGAGGAATTGAATTCAGGAGTAGGGAGGTAATGTTGCAACTGTATAAGGTACTGGTGAGACCGCACCTGGAGTACTGTGTCCAGTTCTGGTCTCCATATTTGAGGAAGGACATACTGGCTTTGGAGACGGTCCAGAGGAGGTTTACTAGGTTGATCCCTGGGATGAAGGGGTTGACTTATGATGAAAGATTAAATCGTCTAGGATTGTATTCGCTGGAGTTCAGAAGAATGAGAGGAGATCTTATAGAAACATATAGGATTATGAAGGGTATGGATAGGATAGATGTAGGAAGGTTTTTTGAGCTGGCCGGGGAAACTAAAACGAGAGGACACAGTCTCAAGATTCGGGGGAGTAGATTTAGGACAGAGATGAGGAAAAATAGTTTTTCCCAGAGAGTAGTGAATGTTTGGAATTCTCTAACCAGGGAAGTGGTTAAACATATTTAAAATTCGGTTAGATAAATTTTTTACATGATAGAGGAATTAGGGGATATGGGGAGAAGGCAGGTAGGTGGAGTTAGGTCATAAATTAGATCAGCCATGATCGAATTGAATGGCGGAGCAGGCTCAATGGGCCGTTTTTGGCCTCCTCTTGTTCCTACTTCCTATGTTCCTATGTTCCTATAAGATTATGAGAAGCAGAGATAGGATGGATGACCAGCACTTTTCCCCTGGGTCAACAGTAGCGAATACCAGAGGACATCTGTTTAAGGTGAGCGGATGGAAGTTGAGGGGAGACGTCAGGGGTAAATTGTTTTACCCAGAGAGTGGTGGGTGCCTGGAATGCGCTGCCATGGGGAGGTGGTGGAGGCTGGTACAAGAGGGATGTTCAAAAGACTCTTATATGAATGTAAGAAAAATAGAAGGTTATGGGTGTGAGGTGGGGAATGGTCAGATTGTTGTGGAGTAGGTTTACATGGGTGGGTACAACACTGTGGCCTGAAGGGCCTGGATTGTGCTCTAATGTTCTATATTCTATAAATACTTTGGCCTGGAGGGTTGTTAGATTATTCGGAATAGTTATAGAGGGAAGAGACAAATCTTTGAAGGATCAAGAACTGTGGCGAACTGGCCCCGAAGGGGAGAGAAGGTCTAGCGATGACCAACCATCGAATAGAAGTTTCCTGCTCCCATGTCTTACTTCCTAATTTTCTCTTTAATATCCCCACTATCTTACAGATCGGGACTTCAAGGAAGAAGCCTTCAGATGTCGGGAAACATGGGAATGAAGCCTAACTCTATTTTACGCATGCAACGAAGCGACATTGAGCTTCTCTGCTTATTGAACCACCTCATTGTAAACAAAGTTACCCCCTTAGGACTCACAAGAACCACTCCAATGAACACAAGTCCTGCGCTGCAAAGCAGACACCACAAACAAGTGGGGATGACACAAGGATTTAAAATGTATATATGCTGGGAAAGATTAAATAATGTTAACACACCTCAATGTATTATTTCATGAAAGTATAATGTTCCATCAGGCACAAGTCCTTGAGCACTGATTAAATACTGTCCACTTGATCTTTTGAAGTGAAGATTAATTACCATTGGTTACTTGGTCAATTACAATTTCCATTTGTCAGTGAAGAATTGTTTTGCTTTCTTCCCATTGTAAATTGCCGAGAATATATAATTTGTCCATCACGGGTAGATAATGATGAAGGGACTGCTTGCAACAGCCCGGGGAGAGAGACCAACAGAAGCCGAAAGGCAGCTTTAAAGATTCTCTTGAGCAGAGTTTCAAATTGCCCTGCCATCAGGGTCATGGAGTCACACAGCATGAAAACAGGCCCTTGGGCCCAACTTTCCCATGCTGTCCAAAATGTCCCACCCATGTTAGTCCCACCTGCCTGGTTTGGGCCCATATCTTTTTAAACCATAGATTCTCAAGGTGGGGTGTACGCTCCACCGGAGGTGTGTGGGAATATTTTGGTGGGGTGTGGAGCTCAAGAATTTTTTAGTGGGGCATATTTTGGGAAATAATAAAAAGTTGGCTTGAAACAATAAACTCGTTATGTTGATGTGAAAGATGTAACTTGGTAACCCTGTCAACACAACACAATTGTGGTAACTGCCAAGTAAAATCACTTAGTTCTTTATATTTTTGTAACATGTTTTTGCTCTTCTGATGTTTCTCAGTTGTTTCTCTTATTTTAACCGTTGTTATCCTTGGTTAACATTATAATTATATTTTTTCTGACCGGTCTTATTATCATCCATTCCAAATTATCTCATTGGCGATGAGGATTCCAAATCATCTCAACAATCCTGTCTCTGTCCCCACCCCTTTATTTTTTCAGTTCAGTGGTGAGTGGGATCTGTATCCCACTCTGTATCTTTCTGCACGAGCATATTGATGAGGGGGGCAGGGTGAGGGGGAGGGTTCTGCCTCAGGCGCCAGCCTAAGCTGGATGCCAAAATCGGAAAAAAGGGACCCCAAAGAGTAAAGCATGGGGCTAGCGCAGTTTTGATACAGTTTCTGTGAGAAAAAATGTCAAAAATCGTGCTAGTTTTTTTTTCATTTATTTTTAGGGTCAATTTTCTTCCTTGGATTCGATCATTAATTTTATTATATTTTTACATTCTAGGACATCATAAAATACTGATTAATTTGTTTCAGGGAGCTCGCGCTGTTGTATTCATCCGTTTCAGAGAACAGGCGATGTTGTATTCAACTGTTTCGTGGAGTTCGCGCTGTTCCATTAATATGTTTCAGGGAGCTCCCCCTGTTGTATTAATCTATTTCAGGGAGCTCGCACTGTGATATTAATCTGTTTTTTTTCAAACTTTATTTAAAATTTTTCAAAATACTTATGAAATAATCCATAGAATAAAAATCAAAAAAAGAATTACAAATAATCCTAACCCACCCACCATCCACCCTCAGCAAGCCCCGCAAGGGGAGCATTATAAAAACATAGGTAAAAACATACAATACCTTCTTTGGCTTGGCTTCGCGGACGAAGATTTATGGAGGGGGTAAAAAGTCCACGTCAGCTGCAGGCTCGTTTGTGGCTGACAAGTCCAATGCGGGACAGGCAGACACGGTTGCAGCGGTTGCAGGGGAAAATTGGTTGAAGAAATTCTCTATTTTTGCCAAAATGGTTGAACCCTATCACAAAGCCAAACTGAACGTAAAAATGTTCCTACACAACATCCACATCTAAAATACAACTCCGAATTACTAAATCCATATTTCTTCACTTTCTCAGGGGTCAGATACAACTGATATAAAAATTTATAATTAACCATACTATATCTTACATTAAGCAATTTAGTCACTCCATCATGGCCCATAATCTCCCAATCATCCTGTTCAATGTCACCAATTAAATCTCCTTCCCACTTAATCCTAGATTTATCTAAATTTACTTTATCCATAGTGTCTTGCAACAATGTATACATATCTGAAATAAAACCCTTATTTGATGAATGAGAAATCAAAAATTCAAATTTTGTTAACTTAGGAATTTTCATTTCTTTTCCAAAATTATCTTTCACTAATGCTCTAACTTGATAATACACAAATATAGAATTCGCTGAAATTCCAAATTTAACCCTAAGTTGATTAAAAGAAAGAAATTTACCTTCCTCAAAACAATCCTCCAACACTTTTATAACTTGAATCTGCTATTCCTTTTTTAATCTATTATTCAACGAAAAAGGAATCAATTTATTTTGAAATAAAGGAGTTTGAATTTATATTTTACTTTTTGTACCTATAATAAAGTTCCTTTTTATACCAAATCTCTAACAAATGTTTTTAAATTGATACATTATATGTCTGTAATAAAACAGGATTCCACTTAAATATAAAAAGATGCGAATAAGGTTCAGAAATATTGGCCAATTCAACCCTAGCCCAACTAGGAGGATGCAAAACATCCAGCATAGGATTAATAAATTTTAATTGTGCAACTTCATAATAATTTAGAAAATAAGGTAATTGTAAACCTCGCAAAGCATATTTCCAAATCAATTTATTCAACGCTATTCTAGCTAATTTTCCTTTCCATAGAAATTGTCATGCTGCCTTATTTAAATCCTGAAAAAAAGATTTCGAAAGTAAACAAGGAATTTACTGAAAAAGATAATGGATACGTGGAAAAACATTCATCTTAATATAATTTACTCGACCTATTAATGACAAAGGAAGATCTTTCCATTTTATCAAATCAGCCTTAATCTTTCTTATTAATGGTACATAATTTAATTTATACAATGATTGAATTTTTACATCAATCATTATCCCCAAATACTTAATTTTGTCAGTCCAATGCAATCTAGTAATTTGCCTTCACTGATTGTAATTTCCATCTGAAATTGGTAATATTTCACTTTTATCCCAATTCACCTTATAACCAGACAGTGCTCCATATTGTTCTAAAACTTTTGCAAATAAATTAAAGATTGTTCCAGATGTGTTAAATATATCATAACATCATCTGCAAATAAATTGATCTTATATTCATCATCTAATATCCTTAATCCTCTAATATTCTCTTTCTGTCTTATCACTTGAGCTAAAGGTTCGATGATCAATGCAAATAGAGCTGGCGACAAAGGACAACCTTGATGAGTTGAACACGTTAATTTAAATAATGAGGAGGTTTGACCATTTGCCACCACCCTAGCAACGGGATTATTATATAGTGCCTTAACCCAACCAATAAAAAAAGATCCAAACTTAAACTCTCCAATACTTTAAATAAAAATTTACCATCCCCCCCATCAAATGCTTTTTCCGCATCAAATGTGACTACCATTGGTAGGTTGGGTTGCTGACGAGATGCATTGATCAACGAAATCACTCTAAGAATATTATCGGAAGCATATCTATTCTTAATAAAACCCAATTGATCCAAATGTACTAATTGAGGCAAATATTTAGCAAGTCTATTTGCCAATAATTTAGCTATTATTTTATAGTCCACGTTCAATAAAGAAATTGGCCGATATGAAGGTACATTCAAAGGATCTGTCTTTTTTTAATATTACTGTTATTATTGGGCTTGAACACAACTCTGGTAAAGCTTGTTCCTGTGTCACTTGTTGAAAAACATCCATAAATAGAGGTGACAAATCATCATAAAAAGCTTTATAAAATTCATCAGAAAACCCATCATCACCTGGAGACTTCCCATTTGGCATTTGTTGTATGACATCTTTTATCTCAAAATCAGTAAGAGTCCAATTTTCTCACATCATCTTCCCCTAATATTGGAAAATTTAAACCAGACAAGAAAGATTCAATACAACCATCATCTCAAACCCCCTCAGAAGTATATAATTTCTGATAAAATGATAAAAATTGGTTAGTTATTTCCTGAGGTTTATAAGTAACTGAAGTACTTTTTCTCACAGCAATAATAGTTCTTGAAGCTTGTTCTGTTTTCAGTTGCCAGGCTAAAACTTTATGGGCTCTATCACCTAACTCATAATAACGTTGTTTGGATCTTTGAATCAAATGCTCATATTGATACGTTTGTAATGTATTAATCATAATTTTAATTTAGTTAAAGCTACTTTATTATCTTCCATACAATTCTTCTGAAACTCTTTTTCCAAATTAGCTATCTGTTTCTCCAACATCTGACTCTCAGCCAAAAATTTCTTCTTTTCTTTCGACGCATAGCTAATAATTTGACCTCACAAAAAAACCTTTAAAGCATCTCTGTACTGAGTTTTTATTCAAACTAAAAAAAAAACATTTTGATTTTTAATAATACTAACAAATTCCGGCTTTTTCAATAACATTGCATTAAATCTCAATGAAAGGTTGATTGTATAACTTTCGGCCCAACACAAGAAATAACTAAAAATGAATGATCACATATTATTCTCCTCTTATATTCAGCCTGAGTAATACGAGCTTGCAAATGCACTGATACCAAAAAAAATCTATCCTTGAAAATGAATCATGAAAAGAAGAATAAAATGAAAAATCTTTCTCAGTAGGATTTAGCCTCCTCCAAACTTCTATCAAGTTCAAATCTTTCATCAACAAAACCATTTGAACAGCAGCCTTTGATTTTTTTCAAAGTCTTTGGAGATTTGTTCTCTACAATCTTGAAAAGCACCTTCAATTTTCTTAAAATTATCTTGAACTGTATCCACCATATTTAACCATCTGTTGACATCAGCTTTAACAATAGAAATGTCTTTCTTAACAGAAGAAACCTCAGATATTGTTCATTTTAACAGTCATCTTCATAAATCCATGATCCATCTGAGTAGACATTGCGTTGACATATTACCCATTTGTTGAGCTATACTTTCAAGAATTGTAAAAACAGCATCTGAGGTAGATTTAATTCTCTCTTTTGGGGGCCTACCTTCTTTCAATTCAGCAGTAAACAACATTTCGCCTTCCATACCTTCCATCTGTGGAGAAGCCTTTTCTTCATGTTCTTTCAAGCTCACAGTTGATTTAAAGGCCTTACTCCTTGTCAGCATGCCGACCAATGTGGGGCCGACATCTTCCGCCCGTTGTCGGCCAGCCTCGCCGACAGCCCAGACCCTCTCAAGAAGATTGCAGCACCACAGGTCGTACATGCGCTGTATTAATCTGTTTCATCGACCTCACGCTGTGGTATTAATCTGTTTCAGGGAGCTTAAGATGTTGTATTAATCTGTTTCAGGGAGCTCGCGCTGTTGTGTTACTCTGTTTCAGGTAGTTCGCGCTGTGGTATTAATATGTTTCAGGGAGCTCGCGCTGTGTATTAATCTGCTTCAGGGAGCTCACGCTGTTGTGTTAAGCTGTTTCAGGGAGCTCGCGCTGTGTTTTAAGCTGTTTCAGGGAGCTCGTGCTGTGGTATTAATCTGTTTCAGGGAGCTCGTTCAGTGTATTAATCTGTTTCAGGGACCTGGCGCTGCTGTAATAGTCTGTTCCGGGGAGCTCGCACTGGTGTATTAATCTGTTTCAGGGAGTACGCGCTGTAGTATTTATCTGTTTCAGGGAGCTCGTGCTATGTATTAATCTGTTTCAGGGAGTTTGCGCTGTGGTATATTGAAAATGAGCAGACCAAGTAAGCAAATGGTTGAATGTGTGGTTGAGATGATTGACATATTGAAGTAATTGTTGAACATGAAATATATGTTCCATTGTATCCTCAACCTTAATTGCATTGGAGTAAATGATTTAATTACATCTTCTTTTGAATATATAACCTTTTTTTTGAAAAATTGTAGTGGGGCCTAGGGCAAAAAAGGTTAAGAACCTGTTTCAAACACATCCTCCCCATGTACCTGCCTCAACCATCTCTTCCGCCAGCCCATCCACACCCTGTGTAATAAAACCTATCCATCAGAATCTCCTCAACAGCACGGTTAATGCTGTGGTTAGTGCCACGTTATTACAGCACCAGCGACCCATGTTCAAATCCGGCGCTGACAATGAGGAGTTTGTATGATCTCCCCGTGTCTACATGGGATTTCCTCTGGTTTCTTCCCACCCTTAAAAAAGTACAGGGGGTTGGAGGTTAATCGGGTATATTTGAGAGCACAGTGGATGGAACGGCCTGCTACCATGCTGCATGTCGAAATTTAAAATTTACCTTAAATCTCTGACCTGTTGTTACTGATGCCCCTACTCTGGGCAAAAGACTCTGTTCACCTCTGATGGTTTTGAAGCAATGCACCTCTCTCAGGACTGGTGTTCCAGAGTGTGGACATTGTGCAAGAGGAATAGGGGCCACAAGACTCGCACCACCAGGTTCAGGAGCACCTGCTACCCCTCCACCATCAGACTCCTCAACGACAAACTCAATCAGGGACTCATTTAAGGACTCTTATTTGTCACTTTATTGATTTTCTTTCTGTCTATATTGTGCAGTTTCGTGTACACGCTACCGCGAAGTGTGGAAAGAACGACACACATCCAAGAAGTCGAAGTCGAAGACTGGTTTATTGCCCTGGCAGCTCTGCTTATGTTCTCTCCCTGATGCTGACAACAGGGGTGACGTCACAGCAGCGCCAGCCTTGGATTGGTCAGTGTTCCCGCCATTAATGAAAAAAAAAGAGGGTTAGGGTTAGGGTTTCGCACGGTTAAGGTTGCCATCTGGGATGAAGGCCGTTGGCCCTGAGGTCTGCGCGGTTGCCACATTCATTAGCCATCTTGTGCACTGAATCGTGTCCTGGTTAGCCGGCCGCTACAACAGTTAGCTTGTTTACATTTGTTTACATGTGTACGTTGAGTATAGGTACACAATCCTTTATCCGAACATCTAAAATCTAGAAAGCTCCAAAATCCGGCAAGTGGGGACCGGAGGTTAGGGGAGGTGGCCAAGGGACAGGCGGTCGGGGGAGACAGCTGAGGGACCATGGTTGGGGGAGGCAGCCGGGCAGCTGAGGGACTGGCGGTCGGGTGAGACATCTGGGTGGCCAAGGGACCGCGGTAAGGGGAGATGGCTGAGGGATCGTGGTTGGGGAGGCAGCCAGGCGGCCGAGGGACTGCAGTTGGGGGAGACAGCCAAAGGACCAGTGGTCAGGGGAGATGTCTGGGCAGCTGAGGGACCGACGGTTGGGGGAGGCGGCTGAGGAACCACAGTTGGGGGAGACAGCCAGGTGACTGGAAAGGGATGGGGGTGGATACGGCAACACAATTCGGGTGGGCTTTCCAAAATCCGGAAAAATCCAAAATTCGGAACACACTATCCCCAAGGGTTCCGGATAAAGGATCGTGTACCTGTACAGTGTTTTTTGCACTGCCAATTAGTGGCAATTCTGCCTTAACTGCAGGAAAAAGGAATCTCAGGGTTGGATGTGACGTCATGCATGTACTCTGGCAATAAATCTGAAATCTGAAATTCGGAACCTTCTGTATCATTACTGGCCCACAGAATGTGAGCATTCGGTGGCCCTCACTAATTAAACTCAGGATGCATGGTGAGTGCCGACCATATTGGTGGATTTGGCATCTCATACTGGGTGAGTGTTGCAGAGTTCCCTCCTTGAAGGAGACGACTGAACCCAGCGGGCTTTGACAAACCTCCAGCGATTTCACACACACTGGGACAACAGCTATAGAACAGAGGAACGCAATGTCTCGTGAAGGGACTCAGTGGCTCGGCCAGTATCAATGGGACACAATGGTTTCAGGCCAGAGCCTGATGTCAGTCTCAGCTGTGGCTCCAAAGACGCTGGAAACTAGCAAACAACGAGCTGCTGGAGGAACTCAAAATCAGAATGTATTGTTATGAACAATTCACAAAATTCGGTGTTTTATGGCAGCCTCATAGAGCAAATGTTCACATAACTACTCCAACAACAATAAAATATCAAAAACCAAAAGAGTGCATGAAAAGTAAGGCCGTGTCTTTGGTTCATTGATTATTCAGGAATTTGATGGCAGCGGGGAAGAAGTTGTCCTTGTGCCGCTGAGTGCTCGTCTTTAGGTTCCTGTAACCTTTTCCATGATGGTAGCAGAGTGGACAGGGCAAGTCCTGGGGTGGGAGGGGGGTCTTTGAGGAGAGAGGCTTCTTTTTTTAAGACACCACCTCTTGTAGATGTCCTCGATGGAGTGAAGTCTGGTGCCTGTGATGTCGCAGGCCGAGTTAACAACTCTCTGGAGTTTATTTCTTGTCCTGAGAGTTGGCGCTTCCATACCAGGCAGTGATGCATCCAGCCAGAATGCTCTCCTGTAGAAGTTTCCAAGTCTTTGGTGATATACCGAATCTTCTGTGACAGAGAATATAGACATGTTTTTGGGAGATAAATTGGGAAAGGTTTGTTAGAGTAGGATACATACAAACACTTTAAAACAGATCTTTTTTGGAATACTAAAGCTCTGCTAATGCTAGACATATCAGCTCCACAGCCTTTGCAAGAACTTTGAGAGTGCCAAAGAGACTTCACTAATGGATTGTTGTTTACAAAAAGGCAACAGATGAAAGAGCTTGTTGGAGCCACAGACAGTCTGAAGGGGAACTTGCTGTTCTAAGAAGGTCATGTGGTTTTGCAAGCAGAGAGAGTCGAACAGGCTTTCTCTCAGAGAGAGAGAGAGAGAGAAAGAGAGAGAGAGAGAGAGAGATAGATAGAGAGAGAGAGAGAGAGAGAGAGAGAGAGAGACACACACAGAGATCAGTTCTACAGTGTAACACCCAGCAACAGCAGCTGGGACTGGAACAGGACAAGCTGGCAAGCTTGTGGAAAACCCCATTTGGAAGACGGGTTCTTATTTCAGCCTAGTCAAAGCCCTTGTGGTTTATGCAAGAGGAGAGAACTGGCTGTCCATTCAGAAATCTGATGGCAGAGGGGAAAAAGCTGTTTTTGTAATGTTGGGGGTTCATCTTCAGGAATAAGAGAAACAAAAAGGAACTCTGTGGTGACCTGAAAGAAAGAGGTTATCATCTGGAGAACCCTGAGGGGGCAGGTTTCATCAGTAAGACACTGGAGTGGGTGATTAAAAAGGAATCAGTTGTGGATGTCCTGGAACAACAAATCTCTCTCTGAAAACTGACAAGAACCTTCCATTTACTTTTCAAGCACCAAAGCCTGGTGAACTTTATACATGTTAAGTTCTGTGCACAGTATAAGAATTGCCTGCAACTAGTGAACTTGGAGGAATGAGAAGTGAGATTGGACTGTGAACCAAAGAACTTTTCTGAACTTACACACACATTACAGACACGTGTGCTTAGAATTAGGTTGAATAAGTTAATAGTGATAAGTTAAAGTTTGATCTGGTTTTCATGTTTAAAGATAATTAAAACAACTTTTGTTTAAGTAACCATTTGTCTTGGTGAATATCTATTGCTGCTGGGTTTATGGGTCCTCTGGGCTCGTAGCACAGTGATTAAAGTAAAAACATAATGGTGGAGAAACTCAGCAGGTCACACAGCGTGCTTTATATGGCAAAGATAAAAGTACATAAGTAACATTTCAGACCTTAGCCCTTCATGAAGGTATGAGCAAAATGTGTAACGGCACTGATTTATTACAACTTACAAACAAAGAAAACACTTTTCTTTCAGCTCAACATGAAGTCGAATTTCTTTATTCTCTGCAGACACAACATTGCATTCTTCAACTCCCCAAACACCACCCAATTAAACTCCTCTGACCTTCTCATTGGCTCACTGCCACACAGGTGATCCTGACACTCTTACTCGCTTCCATCTGCATCTAAGATCCATCACTGCATAGAACCATAGAACACTACAGCACAGAAAACAAGCCATTCAGCCTTTCTAATCTGTGACAACCATTATTCCGCTAGTCTCATTGACCTGCACCCATGCTATAACCCTCCAGGCCTCTCCCATCCATGTATCAATTCATTTTATTCTTAAAACACATGATCGAGCCCACATTCACGTCAGATGGCAGCTCATTCCATACTCCCACCACTCTCTGAGTGAAGAACTTCCCCCTAATATTCCCTCTAAACCTTTCCCTTTTCATGTTAAAACTACAGCTTCTCTATTTATCTCCCCCAATCTAAGTGGAAAATGCCTATTCGCCTCCACTCTGTCTATATCTCTCATAATTTTGTAAACCTCTATCAAATCTCCCTTCATTCTTCTTTGCTCCAAGGAATAAAGACCTAACCTGCTTAATCTTTCCCTGTAGCACAACTCCTGGATTAAACTTTAATCCTGACAGGAACATAGAAACACTGCACTCTCAAAATTTCACCTTGGAAGGTCCTCCACTTACCTCGCACATCCTTGCCAGAAAACAATTTAGCCCAATCCACACATTCTAGGTCTTTTCTCATTTCCTCAAAATTGGCCTTTTGTAGCGGCCGGGTAGCAGGCTGAGCGGGCGCACAGCACAGTATCACGAATTGTCGCTGCCGTGGAACTCAGCTAATGGACCGCACGTGAAAGATACTGAGTGCCAGACGGCCAAAATTCAGCAGCCCCTCAAGGCACCTCTTCAGCCTTTCCCAGCAGTCCGCAGGAGATTTGAACACGTGCATGTGGACCTGAGGAACAATGCCCATATCTCAAAACATGAGATATGTTCTAACAGAGGTGGACCATTTGATGTGCTGGCCAGAGGCCACCCTGTTGCCATCCAGTGACACTGAAACATGTATTATGACATTCATTGTCAATTGGATCGCTAGATTTGGTGTCCCAACGCATATAACTTCAGACCGCGGAGCACAATTCACCTCTGCATTATGGTCTGCCTATGCACGCTTTTGTGGCACACATCTGCACCACATCACGGCATACCATCCACAGTCCAAAGGCCTTGTGGAACGTTTCCACCGACAACTTAAGTCTGCACTTAAGGCCCGACCCAATTGGGTTCTACTGGGAGTTTGCACGGCCCCAAAGGAAGATTTGTCTGCATCATCTGCAGAGATGGTCCTTACAGTTCCAGGGGACATTCATTTCGCAACTAATTCTGACCTGGATGTCCTTCAGCAAATTCGACGCAGTATCACTAGCAGGAAACCTGTTCCTACCAGCTGCCATGGAACCCCTAAACAACATGTACCCCCACCGCTCCTGGACGCCGATTTTGTTTTTGTACGCAGACAGGTCCCAGGAGCACCGTTACAATGACCACGTAATTAAGAGGGACGGTATTGTGTTTACTTTGGACAGTGGGGGACATTTGGAGCTGTTTAGTGGAGACAGACTCAAGCCTGCCCATGTGGATCCCACTTCACCCATTCATTGCCTCCAGCCCAGACGGCATGGACGTCTACCTAAGGCACACGCAACTGGTGTTTTAGTTTCCGGCGACGATTCTGGGGGGATGTGATGTAGTGGCCAGTTAGTGGGCCGAGTGGGTACACAGTGCGGTATCACAAACTGCCGCCGGCATGATACTCACCTAATGGACCGCACGTGAGAGATACTGAGTGCCGAGGAATGGCACGTTGATCTGTTGAGTCTCCTGGCCGAAGGTGCGGACACTCACAGGGCTAAATTTAAACCTGCCAGTCCTGTGGATCGGCAAGAATCCCGTAGTGACGTCCCACCTTGTCCCGTGGAGCTCGGGACCTGCGGTATATAAAAGAAGCTTGTAAACTCTGAATAAATCAGTCTTGAGAAGACTAATCTGCCCGTGTATTTGTGTTACTTTAGTAGCTCTACCGTAGTAGCCCCTACATTTTCTCCAATTTAGAATTTCAGCCCAAGGCCCAGACCCATCCTTCTCCATAATTAACTTGGAACTAATGACGTCATGGTCACTGGACCCAAAATGTTCCCCTACACACACTTCTGTCACCTGTCCTGTCTTGTTCCCTAAAAGGAGATCCAGTATTGCACTCTCTCTAGTTTGTACTTCTATATAATGATGTAGAAAACTTTCCTGAACACATTTGACAAACTCTAAGCCATCCAGCCCTTTTACAGTATGGGAGTCCCAGTCAATATGTGAAAAATTAAAATCCCCTAATGACACAACCTTATGTTTCCTGCAAGCATCTGCTATCTTTCTACAGATTGGCTACTCCAATTCTTGTTGACTATTGGGCGGTCTATAATACAACCTTATGAATGTGGTCATACCTTTCCCGTTCCTCAATTCCACCTACAGAGCCTCAGTCGAGGAGCCCTCTGGTTTGTCCTGATAGTTTCCCTAACAAGCAAAGCCTCTCCTCCCCCTTTCATCCACCCCCTCCCCCACTCTATTGCGTCAAAAGGAACGGAAGTCCGGAACACCAGTCCTGCCCCTCCCGCAACCAAGTTTCGCTAATGTCATAATTCCACGTGCCAATCCACACTCTAAGCTTGTCTGCCTTTCCTACAATCCTCTCTAACCAGGTCTTTCAGTATTCGATAGGTTTCAATGAGAATTCCCCGCCCCCCCCTCATTCTTCTAAACTCCAGTGAGTACAGGCCCTGAGTCTTCAAACACTCAAATGTTTAGTGCATCTAAAACATATATCTGCTGTATATGAATTTAATTTATGCAACTTCTGCAGGGCAAGATATACCTGATGCCAAAAATTATATCTATGCCTTACAATAACTGTGCCTGTCTCTACTCCTGAGATAAGTCGGACCAGCTCTTATCATCAATACTAATATTGAAATCTAATCCCCAGCTTTGATTGATATATCTCTGGTTTAGGAGTGCCCGATTGAAGTAGAGAATACATTACTGATGTGAACTTTTTTGTGTTCCCCTTTCGAATTGCACTGCCCTCTGGTAAAGTCATGGTCAGTCATAATTCCTCTCTTCTAAGTATCTGTAATGGTTAATTTTTCATACTTGCTTACCCACAAAATTAAAATAAAATATTCCAAAAAAAATGCTTAGCGCCTTCAAACATTTGGTCCCACATGCCAAGGACGTGTGGGTGGGTCCGTTCATTGACCATTGTAAATTCCCCCTGGTGTGAAAGGTGTGGAGACAAACCAGTGAACACTTGATGGAAAGATAAAGCCACAAATCTCTTAATCAGAGAAACAGGCCATTCAGCCCAACTTGCTGAGTGAGTCCCATTTGCTTGCAATGGACTCATATCCCTTAAGGACAATCAATTGGGATGTGTAAATGGATTGGAAGTGGTGGTATTTGCTCGCATCTGGGAGAGGTTGTGTTCGGGCAGCGCTGTTGGAGTAGCCAGGATGAAGAAGGGCAGAGCATTATGTTGCAGTCACACACTGTGACCACCGTACACCAGTGGTGTTGGTCACTACTGTGGAGAAAGGGATCTCCTGGTGATTGTGTGACAGGACACCTAGGAATCCCTGATCTTCTGGAATTTTTTCCTGTGGCTTGATGGGGACTCGGTTTGAACACTTGAGGCAAGGTTCCAATCTGAAATCTTCACCACTCTTTTTCTCCTGCTCATGCAGCTCGACCCACTGAGTTTCCCCAGCAGGCTGTGTTCTTAAACAGGAAGGTCTGCAGACGATGGGGTCGAGTGCAATGCCCAAATGTGCTGGAGAAACTCAGCAGGTCACGCAGCATCCATAGGAGGCAAAGGGGAACCAACATTCGGGCTGGGCCCTTCGTCAAAGTATGAGCAGAAAACAGACAGGTGCAGAATTAAAAGGTGGGGAGAGGAGGAGAGGAGGCAGGAAGGGGGAAGGGAAGGAGAGAAGGCAGGAAGGGGGGAGAGGAGGAGGCAGGAAGGGGGGAGAGGAAGAGGCAGGAAGGGGAGGAGAGAAGGCAGGAAGGTGGAGGAGCACAGGCACTGGTATTTGATTAGTCAGGCCAATAAAGATTACAGGGAGAAAGTGGGGAGTGGGGCTGAGTGGGAGGATGGATTAGAAGGATGGATCAGGCTCGATAGACCAATGGGCCGACTTTTGCTCCTATATCTTGTGACCTTGTAATAACAGTAGCTTTCAAACGTTTTATTTTCACTCACATCCCACTTAACAATCCCTTTGCCTTAGGTGCTCTGTGATTCGTAAGGGATTGTTTAAAGTGGGATCTGTTTTAATCGTACCTAATTGACTTGTTATGTGCATGGTTTCATAACTCCTAATGTAAAGGTAAATGTTCCATTATTATCACGTAATTCTCCATTTAGAATGTAACATACATGAAATTCTTTAACCTTTGTCTACCGTAAGGCAGATAGAGAGTCTCCACTTTGTCTTGCGCCCCTCACAGAAACCTGCAGCACCTGGTGTTCTGAGGCGGTCTCCCCTCCAAGTACTGACCAGTCCTGACCCTGTTTAGCTTCAGAGATCAGACAATCCTATGTGTATTCAGGCTATTGGGTGCTGTGGAAAAGGGCCAAAATTACAATTTTTCTCAAGCAAAATATTTCAGTCACAATTGGGTCTAGAGCAATGGTTCTCAACCTTTTTTTCCCCCACTCACATACCACCTGAAGTAATCCCTTACAAATCACAGAGCACCAATTGCGTAGGAATTACTTCAGGTGGCACTGATTGTGGTCTGGAGGTGAAGAAATTCATGATCCAATTACATATTGGGGTGTTGAGTCCAAGGTCTTGGAGTTTGCTGATCAGTTTTGAAGGGATGCTGGTGTTAAATGCTAAACATCTTTGCTGTCCAGATGTTCCAGGGGTTTGTGTAGAGCTAGTGTGATGGTACCTGCCGTAGACCTGTTTCTACAATAGGCAAACTGGAATCAATTCATGTTGCTGCAGTTTCTCCAGTTACAGATGTTCCCCACACAGTGTTCCCCCAAATACAGCTTTTCCCCACATAGGGTTCCCCAGTTACAGAATGTAATGGAATATTGTATTGCAGTTATTGTACTGGTTGGCCCGCCCTGATATTGTAACTCCTCCCCCTCCAAGATTTCTAAATCCCCCTCCTTCAGTACTGCCTTGGAATCGGGCCAACCTCATGTAAGATATGACTGTAAGTTAATAGTGATTAAAGCCTATTAATCTGGACTCTGCTGTCAGGTCTAATTGATAATGCGACAATCTAATTACTATACGTACATGCCATGGACAAGGCTATTCGAGCAGAGAAGCTGGACACGGACCCCAAGAATCCAGAGGCCTCCGTAAAGTTCGATCAGTGTCCACACTGCCTGAATGCCTTCATGGGGCGACACGCCATCTGGGATAAAGATAATAAGAGAGACCTACTGATAGCACAGGTCGGCCACCGCGTTTTCCAGATGATTAGAGACTGAGACTTACCCAGCTGCTATGGGGCTCCTGCAGAAGCAGTATCTGGCCCCAAAGAATGTGATCTATGCCAGATACCTCCTGGGCAGCCATCAACAAGCACCTGGTGCTTGTGGCTGCACTGATGTTATGGCAGCCATCTACAAAAGGACGATTGGACCCTGCAGGGCTTGGCCGATCTCACAAAGACACTAGAGATGGCCCAACAGAACGCGGAGGTTTACTCCACCGGCAATGCGGCCGCCATGTGGGGAGTTTGGGCGCCGCCATCTTGGGACGTGGGGTCCCAAACTGCAGCTGCTATCACTGTGCACCCGAAGTGCTATTACTGCAGCCACCAAAGCACCTGCAGAAGAACTGACCTGCTAGAAGTGCGACCTCCTCCAGCTGTGGAATAAAAGGACACCACACGCGGGTATGTAGATCCAGACCTTCCTCTTGCAGCGCCGGGTACGAACAGCGACCATCACCATTTTGGACAGCGTCACTTCCGGCCCCACTTCTGCTCACGGAAACCAGCTCGGCATGGGACCGAGTACAACGGCCAGCGTCGATGTCACTTCCAGCTTCACTTTCAGCAACCACCACATGTGAACCATGGGGGCGGCCATCTTCGGCGCTGTGACACGTCATGTTATATTTTATATTATTTTGAAAGAGATAAATTGTGGCAGGTTTTTTTTTAAAGTGTAGGTCACATTCAAACACTTCAAAACACATCTCATTTAAAATACCAGAGCTCTGCTCAAGCCAGACAGTCCAGGCTCCGGGGACCTTTGCAAAAACTTTGAAGGATGCCGATAAGGACTTCACAAGTAGGTGTTAATTGGACCTGCTGTGGAGTAATGGATTATTGTTTTGGAAAGTAACAGTTGAACAAACTCAGAAGATTAGGTCCAGTCCCACAGTCTGTCTGAGTGCAGTTGGCTGTTCTAAGAGGATCATGTGGTTTTCTCTGAGTGTGTGTGTGTGTGTGTGTGTGTGTGTGTGTGTGTGTCTGTGTGTGTGTATGTGTGTGTGTCTGTGTGTGTATGTGTGTGTGTCTGTGTGTGTATGTGTGTGTGTCTGTGTGTGTGTATGTGTGTGTGTATGTGTGTGTATGTGTGTGTGTCTGTGTGTGTGTATGTGTGTGTGTATGTGTGTGTGTCTGTGTGTGTGTCTGTGTGTGTGTGTCTGTGTGTGTATGAGTGTGT